>NW_015173141.1:859875-898144 GCF_001447785.1 Gekko japonicus | reverse complement strand
GCAGGGCCGAGTGGTGGGGGGGGGTGGGGGGCTACCAGTGCGTTCCTTCTAAGCTGCGTGAGTATGAGGCAGCTCACCGTTTTTCAGCCCCTGGTGCACACGTTTTTGCCTCGGCTCAGGAAGGAGGGCTCCAGAGCCAACTAAGCGATGCTGCAGCCAAATGGCTCGCTCACAACCCTAATGCCAGGAGCGCACCAAGTGGAATTCTTGCCCACAAGACTCTACAGCTTAGAGGGAATGCTGGTGGGCACCTCGAAGGCCAGCTCAGTTTGATTTTGGGGGGAGAAGCTTTTCGAGTGCAGGAGTAACCCTGAGCTCAAGCTTGACCCCAGCCTGGGGGAACCTTTAAGACCAACAAAGGTTCATTGGAAGCGAAAGCTTTTGTGTGCAAAGCATTCTTTCTTTCTTTCACCAGTCCTGGGCTCCCCGCACACAAGTCTTCCTTCTCTCCAGGCCCCGCCTGGAGGTTGGCAACTTCTAATTGGGGGCGCAATTGGGGGGGGTGCCAGAAGGTAGCCTCACCTCATGTACAAGAAAACCTGGAGCTGGCCCTGTGTGCGCCTCTAGGTGCCATTGCTGGCTCCGTGCCGCGAGGACCTATCGGGGCAAAGAGGCGCCTCAATCCCTGGCATTCTGCCTTGGGAGAGGCACCTCTCATGCCCCAGGCTACAACCCTCCTACAAAGGATCGCGGGGGTCCAAGATCAACTCGGACCCCTCCCCATCCGCACGTTTGCAGGCTGCTCACATCAGAGCAACGATGGAGTGCACCCACTTGCAAGCTGCCAAAAACCGGAAACTTCGCCTGTCTCCACAAGTTAGTGGACAATTTTTTTGCCTAGCCATGTGATGAGACCTTGATTGTCAAACCTCCATCAATTTCTGATCAGGTGTAGAAATGTGAAGATATTCTTTTAACTAGGTTCTCATATGCTAAATGATTCATATATTTACCTTCAGCTTTGGTTCACAACCACTTGCCCTATTTCTGGTATTGTTGTGAGGTTTGTGTGTGGGGGGGAACCAAATAGCCCAGTGGCTCTTATTAGCCTTTAGGGATCACCAAGTTACAGTTCTCTCTGTTAAGGTGCTTTAATAGTCACCATTAGTCACTAAGATTTGTTCTCATCCTTTTTCAGCCTTACAGTAAGAAAAAGATTCTTCAAGAAGGAAGCCATCATTTACAACACTTTCATCACACCCTTCCTCCAAAACACACAGCAGCATATATGGTTCTACCAATCATGGTTCTACATTCCCCAGGCAATGAAGAAAAAAAGTGAAGATAGAAAGGGACAACAGACCCAACATTTCAAAAGACGTGGAAAAAACTGTATGATTGGTACAATATAAATGCATAGCTTAAAGTAATGAAATTTTTGGTATTATTAATCTTTTTTCGTTAAATAGAAACTATGGTAAAAAGATAATATACAGAAACTTAACCAAACTTATAGAAATTCTTTAAATATGGTATTAGAGTTATAAGATAATATACTGATCTCTTTGTATGTTTTATGTGTGTAAGTGGATGTATGTTATGTAGTATGCTTGTTTGTTGGTGTATAATATGAAAAATAATAAAAGTGTACCTTATGGGTACTTAAAAAAAAAAGTTCTAAAAGTGTATAATGTTACCAGTTCTTTACTTGGAGTATTCAAGGGAAGTTTTATCAAAATGTAGGACAATTCCTCTTGCTCTTTTCCCAGAAGGTATGGGGTTCTAATTTGATTCCAGTACTTTTTTGGGGACAGGGTTGCTCTAAGAGGGAATATCATGTAGTTTACCTGCCCCCCCCCATGTTTGCCTGAAGCCCTCTTTAGAGAAAGAATCAAAGGATTAAGAAGCAAAAGAAGGCAGTTATAAAGGAAAGAATATTTGCTTTTAGGCTATACGAATAAACAGGAAAATACTGCAAAACTTTCTCATTTATGTTGTTCAACAGTTCCTCTCTCTCATTCATATATATGCGTTCTTTGAACAGGGCATCCATTCATAATGTCTTGGAACGTGTCACAGAATTTTTAGGTGTGGAAAAATCTTGAGATGTTCACATTAAATTGTATATGCAAAGGAACTATAGGAATAAATATCTACACATGAAACTTCTTCCACAAGATTATTTCTACGTATCATTTGCTCTTGAGGGTCATGATCAAAAACCCAAGAAACAGAAAAGTTATGATAATGCAAACATTATATAAGTGACACTTCACTTCCTCAATGGTAGGTGAATGTCTCTATGTTTTTTATGGCATGAGCTGAATCAGTCAAAAACTTTTATGGTGGTGGCATTGAGGAAGAAATTATTACCAAATCTCTCAGATTCCATTGCCAGCTATGCTTCCAAAATACAGCAGCTAAAGCAAGTACTTTTGTCATTATTTCAATCACCTATTTAATATTCTTTTCACCTTCACTGCCAACATTATAACATATGCAAAAATAATGTACAGCAGAAGAGGTTGCATACTATTTTAATTTGGAGGAGGAGGAGGAGGAGGAGGAGATTGGATTTATACTCCGCCCTTCACTCGGAGTTTCAGAGGGGTTTACAAACTCCTTTCCCTTCCCCTCCCCACAACAGGCACCCTGTGAAGTAGGTGAGGCTGAGAGAGCTCTTTCAAGAACTGCCCTTTCAAGGACAGCTCTGACAGAACTATGGCTTGCCCAAGGTCATCCAGGAGCTGCATGTGGAGGAGTGGGAAAACAAACCTGGTTCTCCCAGATTAGAGTCCACGCACTTAACCACTACACCAAACTGGCTCTCATAAAATACACTCTTATAATAGGTATCTGCAAGTTTCTACATTGCTCCAGAGTGTTGAGAAAGAGACTGATATTTTGCTGTTTATGGACTTACATATATATGCTAACACACTACATGAACTGTGCACACACATGTATACCCATAGGCATAGAGAAAGCTGCCTGCATTACCTATTGAGAGAAATTTCACATTGAGGACACTTGCCTGCATTTTATGTTAATGAGGTTTTCACACCTTCAGCTCAAGAGCCTTATGGGAAAGAGAAGGACATTTTAGCCATTGTTAGCAGAAACAACAACCAAGGAGAGGTTAACTCCACCATTGCTGAAGAACTCGATGTCACACAGTACTTGGATCTGATCTGCATTTGAATTGCCATTTCCTGTTGGAAGGTGCCTTGTTTGCTTGGGAAAACCAAGATCTATCTGCATATCAAGGAAGGTCCAGGAAGCCAAGACTTCACACCTGACCAGATGGCTTTCCATGAGTTAAGAGTCTAGAGTTTCAAATACTGGCCAAACCCTTAGGTCAGCCCCCTCATTGCACGCACCAATGAGATGTAGGTATGGGACGGACTACAGATAGGTGGGTTTCCAGCTTGGCTAGGTTGCCACCTACCCGAAGATTTAACTATAAAACGCGAGGACCATACGTTAGGTCTTTTGCTAGCCGCCTTCCCCCCCCCCTCATCGTCCTCTTCATGCTTTTATCCCCTAAAGCCCAGCTTCCTATCAAACAACCCTTTGTCTACTTTAGATCTCTTGGACTGCAGCCAAAGAGGTCCATGCCCTGCTAGCTGGTTCTGGCAGAGTGTGATTTAGTAAATACCCCTAGGTACTATTTTCTTCCCATATTTTTCATCGCAACAGACAATACTTCAAGAAAGATAAGTATTAAACCGTAAACCTACCTACCTCTTAAGTAAATGGGACTATTTTATGTACTTCTGTAACTCTAAAGGAACTTCACTGCAAGTGTGAGTGATTCTGTTTTGTGTGTATGTGATTTTGATATTGTTCAGTAAAAAGACAATTTGTTTTGGAAAACACCAGTCTCGTCTCTATCACTGGGAACTCTGGGGCTGACAGGACCTCCGTAAACTTTGGCAAGAACTCACGTTAAATTTAGTTGCCATCGGCTGTACATAAAGCAGTTTGGCTAGCAAGAGGTAAACACACATAGAATTATTTTATGGACACTTAAATGTTCAAACATTTCTTTAGAATATGTATTTTTATTGGTGCTAAAACAAGCAACATGACTTCTACTTAAAGAACATACAGTTCTTGGAAGCAAAACAAGCTCTTCTCTTTACCAGAACTGGATTCTCTGGACATTTTACTCTGCCAATCTCACACAACTTTTTCCTTTCTAGCTTTGTCATTCGTGAACAGATCACAGCATCCCCCCCACTTTTTGAGCCTGTGGGCACATTTAGAATTTTGAGGGGGGGGGAGTGATGAACAGCAGCTGCAAATGGCTGTTACAGGAGGTAGAGCCAAACTCAAAATGGCTGCAAAAGGAGGGGTCAAATGGAATACCTCCTCCTTACACCTCCTAGGAAGAAAGAAAGTCTGAAGGGGAAATGGAGCTATACACTGAAAAGCCCAGGGGTGTACCAGCCCTCCACTGAAAAACCCTTACATTTGAATGAGGGCAGCCAATAACAAGCCCTGTCTTACAATGGCCCTGCCCACTTTTTGAAAAGTTTGTTGTCAAGGGAAATACTGATGGGTGCCATGAGACCCATGGGAATTGAGGAACCCTGGATTAGAGAGCTAGATTTTAAGCCTCTTTTTAAAGAATGCAAGACTCAATTACCAGTTCAAAGCTTTATTATAAAAGAAACCATTATTACCTTTAAACTCACTGGCGTCTTGCTTTACATGGAGGACCTACACATTTACAGTTATTTTTCAGTGTTTTAAATTATGTGTGCATGTATTTATATTAATCTTTCAAAGCAGCCAAGGTATGTGCAATATTTTGATGCTTCATAAGAAAGCTTATAGTCCTTGGCCACTAAGAGCTAAGAATATTTGAACCCAGTGATTTTAAATGATATAACAATGCACAAAAAGTTTAAAAATGCATTTTTAAAAACTGATACCCCACTGGTTCAAAGGGTTCCTGAGGTGGCTTACAGAAAACTACAATACAATCAATAAACAGAAAATAACTACCACACAATCGGTAGAAGTACTGGATTGTGGCCCTTAACTACAACCAGCTGAACAAGGAGGTCACTAATTTGAGCAGTAGTAATCCGTTCCATTATGTCACTGAGTTGTTACTTTCATTTTCTTTGTTACTATGCCCAGAATAATTTTTTTTAAAAAAACTTGTTTCTGGGCAAATGTATTTCCTACTAGAGAGCATCAATACATTTGTTACCAGAATCATGCTACATGTTGAGAGATTCTGCCTGCCTATTGCCATTTGGTTAGGTTAAAGGCAATGCTGAGGTTTTAACAGGGAGAGGGGACACGCCGTAGCTTTTTAAAAAACCACAATGATACACAGATTGACATGGAAATTGCAAGTACTGTGTTCTGTAGAGTACAAAAGTGGCATTTATGTGACTTTTGCACTGTTGGCATCATCTGGGCATGAGCACTACATGCATCCAATATCAGCAGCAAGAAAACATTCTGACAGCCAAGTTTATTCCAGCATAAATTTTTATGAGTCAGACTTCCCAAAGACCTTCATCCCTGAAGAAGTGAAGCCTGATACTCAAAAGCATATACTGGAATAAACTTATCAAGGCAAGTGAACTGTCTGTGCACACGCAGACATGCTTTTTTATTCTGGGGGGAATTTAAATCCATCCAACTTTTAAAAAAAGATTTCAGATTTTTCTACAAACCTGGGGGATCCTCCATGTTTGCAGGAAAGTCTGTTTAGTGATAGTGTGGCCCCCACTGGGGGATTTAGGTACCTGCAGATGTGCGCCACACTTGAGAAATAGATCTACAGATAGGAATGGTGTGTTTGAATGCAGCAAGGACAACCAACTTTTTAATTAAAAACTGAGATAGCTACGATTTTGGCTGTTACCTGCAGTGTTCTAAATATATTGCAAAAAAAAAAGATCTTTTATGCATACTTCTCCACTATATACTTAAGGGACTGAAGAAGTAATTATTTTAAAATTGGCAAGCTTCCTTTTTACCTTGGAAGCCTATCACCATGGAAACTAACTAGTTCTTTCAACATTGCTCACAGTAGGTGCTGTTTCGTGCTATACAAGTGAATGGCACTGAACCTTGATTTTAGTTACTATTTGCACTTTCTTAAAGCGTTCTCCTGTAATTGATCCTCTGCTTACAATAATCAAGGCTTTTTATTAAAAGAAGATTGATCTCCCTACAAAAATGAACAGAGAAATTAAGAGTTTGACAAAGGCCCTTAGAAATGATCTTTCAGTGAGATCTTGCGCTGGGATCGGGCAGTATATTCTGTGCTCAAAGCATAAAAATGAACATACTCTGAAACTGCAGCATTTCTCATAGGAAAACACAGGAAATCTATTTTTCCTGGCATAGAGTGTGTGCTTGGAACAACACTCCAACAAAACTGAGTGGCATCCAGAAAAATGCAAACACATTTCCTTCCATCTAAGCACCTCAAGCTAACAAGCAATAAAACTTGGGTTGGGGAAATCTGAGGTTAAATACCTGCTCAGCCAGAATGTTCTGGTAGCCTTGGGCAAGTTGTTATCTTTTACCCTAACCTATCTCACACAGGCCCATAGCCAGGATTTTTTTAAGTCAGGGGGCATTTAAATTTCTTAGGGGGCACTGGCTAATCAAATTAATCCAGGGGAGAAGGCCGTGATGCCCTGGGCTGGATGGGAAGTCAGAGTCCTTTGTTAGCGCGATCTAACAGGGGCCTTGCCAGGAAGTCGGGGGGGGGCCCTTCCCTCCTCATGTTACTCTCCAGGCATCCTATTTCCCAGCAGCAATATTCAGGTTGGGAAATTCTGGAGATGTGGGGGGGGGGGCCGGGGGGGGGGGGCTTAGCCAGGATTTAATGCCATAGAGTCCACCCTACAAGGCAACCATTTTCTCCAGGGGAACTGATCTCTGTCACCTAGAGATCAGCTGCAGTTCCAGATCTCCAGGACCCACCTGGATATTAGCAACCTTGCACAGGGTTACTGCAAAGAAAAAATGCAGAACCCTCACATAGGACATCATGAGCCCCATCGTGGAAGGGATGGATACCACATGAACGAGACAGTAGAAATGTATACTGCTCTCTTATCATCACAGTCAACAAACCTACATTTGTCCACACACAAAAGCATGCCTAGATAGCCATCTCTCTTTAAAATGTCTCCATATTTTTTATAAATAAAACATGGACCAGTTTGCAAGTGCTACAAAAGAAGGGTCTTTTCACAGCAGCTGAGTAGAGTTATTACTTGATCAGTGCTGTGCAAGCAACACCAACCCAACCTTGCTGGATACAGCAAGAAGCAGCATAGGGAATCTCAGCTCTCAGTGCCTCGGTCCAAGCAGGAGTTCCACTAGAGCAGAACTGATCCAGGTGGATGCTACAAGCAGAGACATAATGGGTCTCCTTTTGCAGTGCCTCAGCTTCTGAGCAGTGCCTCCTGCAGCATCAAAAGCACAGCACTTTGAATTCTGCACAGCAGTGAATGCACAGTCAATACATTCTGAAATGTTCTTTCTTTGGAACGTGAAAAAGTTTGCAAACCTCACCACCCATTTTGGCTCATTCATAAACTCCAGGGATCACCTGAAAGTTTCTCCTGAACCACAGCTTAATAGCTGTAGTAATGTCAGTCGAAGAAGAAGAAGAGAAGAGACTGGATTTATACCCTGCCCTTCACTACCAAAAGGAGTCTCAGAGCGGCTTACAAACTCCTTTCCCTTCCCCTCCCCGCAACAGACACCCTGTGAGGTAGGTGGGGCTGAGAGAGCTCTGACAGAAACTGCTCTTTTTCAAGGACAGCTCTTATCAGAACTATGGCTTGCCCAATGTCATCCAGCAGGTGCAAGTGGAGGAGTGGGGAATCAAACCCGGTTCTCCCAGATTAGAGTCCGTGCACTTAACCACTACACCAAACTGGCTCTCAATTCCTAGGTATAACTTTTGGCACTCGGACAAACAAACAAAAATTCATCTTTTGGCATTATAATCCTGGTTGAATTTTCATGCATGTTCATTCTTTGTTCATCTGACTTCACAGTTCTTCTGGCATGTCTACTTCGATTTCAGTTTAAATATTTCAAAGGATTCCAGGGGCCTAGTGTGTAACTGAAAACTTCACAAAGCTGCAAACAGATTGAGTTTGCAATTAACTTGTCACTTGAAATATGTATACTGATTTTTTTTGCTCATGTTAAAAAAGCACTAATAATTTACATCTTGGGTGCTGTGACAGAAGGTGTGTGACATCTCCTTGTAGTATTTATTTAAAACCAGTGGGAGATATTTGGATTGAGGAAATTTTTTAAATGATTCCCCCCCCATTTAAAGTATTTATTTAGTTAACTGCTGCATTAATCTCTTTCATTGTCATTTATAGTTTCATATCACCTTCAGTAATTTTGAGCAGAACTATTGCATCGCCACTGATTTCATTAAGACAGTTGGCTCAACCAGGATCTTTCTACAAAAAACCCCCCAAACACAAAACAAGAAATACAATGCACATTTCATTTCTGGGGAAAACTCTATTCAAAAAAGTCAAACCCATATGTCTAAGAAACATCTTTATATATTATTTATACATGGCAATTTTATGTAGAGATTGGGGGGATCGTCTCCTGTTTTATAAGTCTGCTAAATTTAAAGATTGAAGTAGGAAGGAGAAACAAAGTAGGAAGGAAAACTCATCTGTGATATGATATGGAAATAGGATGAAAAAAGTACTAAGACGCACCACACTGGACTTTCTACAGCCAATAAAAGGGAAATCCTTGCATCCTGGGATGTGTTCAACTAAATGAAAATGTCTGCATATAATTCTCCAGATAGAATATGACAGATGCAAAAACTGGAACCAACTTATAATATTATGAACAGATTGATTTTTATTTTGAAAGAACATTGTTCTAAATACTTGTTCAGCTCTACTGATTGCTGCATGTGTAATTCTGAGAGGATATCCTCTAGATTAATAGCTAGGTGATCCATACAAGACTTCTGTATACAAAGCTAAAATTCCTTTTAAACCACAAGCATTGTTCATATGGAAGGTTACTGAGTAATCCAAATGGACGAAAAGAAGATTTTCTATCAGTTACCTTAATATACAGTCTAACTGACATGGCTTTGTTTTTATGTAACAAAGTGATGCCTATTTTTTGTTTCAATGTAGGAAAGTTACTGCTTGGAAATTCATTTGACCGTTTTCCCTCCTGCATTCTTCCGATGAAGGTATATTTCAAAACAGCGCAATATTTTGTTTGTGCCTATCTTGTTTGTGATATACTGCGGTCCCCAGGTGTACACAAAAATCTAAAAAGTTTTTTAAAAAATCGGGGGGATACTAATCCCCCCCAAAAGTGACAGAGCGTCCCCTGCGCATGCGTAGGGAACGCTCTGTAGCCAGCCTTGCCGCCGCGGAGCCGGGCGGGTGGTGGGGGGAAGACCGGCCTCGCCGCCGCCGCCTCGAAGCCGGGCGGGGGGGAGGACCGGCCTCGCCGCCGCCACCGCCTCGGAGCCGGGCGGGGGGGGAGGACTGGCCTCGCCACCGCCGCCGCATCGGGGAGATCGAGTGGGGGGTGGTGGAGAAGACGGAGCTCTTCTCCCCCCCGCGAGTATCGCGGGTCCCCTTACGGGGGGGAAGACCGGCCTCGCCGCCGCCACTACCTTTTGGAGATCGAGCGGGGGTGGGATGGAGGAGACGGAGCTCTCCCCCCCGCGAGTATCGCGGGTGCCCTTACGGGGGGGAACACTGGCCTCGCCGCCACCTCGGGGAGATCGAGCGGGGGGGATGGAGGAGACGGAGCTGTTCCCCCCCCCGCGAGTACCGCGGGTCTCCTTACTTGTATATATATATTTAGCATGTACTTTTGTTCTCATAACCATAACTTCTACTGATATCACTGACCCAAGAATTTTTTAATGGGTGACATATCCTGTCCAGTATACAGTGTGGTACTTCTTTGTACTTTTTTCTTCCAGTTTCTACATATGAAGGGACAACGAAGGCAGCTTTGACTCTCAAATGCTTATACCCTGAAAATCTTGTTGGTTCTAAACACTGTGTTTCTCTTTTGTGCTATTTTAGGGAAATAGGGCCATGTTAAATATTTACTTGGGAAGCTACTTAAAAGGCGGTTTTCTCCTTATGATTTTTTCAGTATTTAAATTATTCAGATACAATACTGGTAAAGTACTGCTTACCTTTGTAACTAAACAGCTACTTACTGATCTGAGTTGTCCCTGTCTTCATACTTAGGTCCAGTTCATACCACCACAGTGAGTGGCATGGTTCAAACACAATGCTGTCAAGTGACATAATAGCCTGGAGTTACATGAATGAATAGCCTGGAGTTACATGAACAGAACAAACATCTATATTGGGAACTGGGGAAGAATACCTAGGAATTGCTTCTGTGATATTTACGGGAAGGACCTGTGGCTTAGTGTACAGCACATGCTTTGCATGCATTTAACTCTCCCACCATCTCCAGTTCAAAGAAGCTCAGCAAGACTTCTCCCTGAGATCTGGAAAAGCTGCTGCCAGTCAGACTTTTGTATGTGGAACTTCCTGATATTGTGAATGGCCTGACCTCATGGCAGCCATTTTGTGACTGGCCCCACCCTGGAGCAGCCATTTTACAGTGGCACCTACCACCTTTTCTAACAAACCCAGAAGGGCCAACACACTCAACACAGACCCTTTCCCTAAACTCAGCAATACCATTCACTATAGCCTACAGTTTCTAGAAGCCATTCAGCTGATGTTTCTTGCATGTGGCTATTGTTAGAGGAGATATGCAACAAGAGACCATGAACAAAATACAGACCTTAAAATCAAGGACTTACAATTTTGTGAACTCAGTTGTCACATTTATTTTAAAGGTCATATTTCCAGAAATTACATTCTTTTATACAGATAGAGGTATGTGCACATACGTGCATACATGTAATTTTAGCTTTCAAACAGAAGCTTTAACTGCAGACCTCAAATTTCTGAAAACTACTGAAGGTGCAACAGAAATCAGTCATTTTTTTTAAAAAGGGTCTATTTAAAAAGAGATTGCAAAAATACTGTTTACCTTTGTGTACCTGTAAATTATTGAAATACTGTGTTAAATATAGAAAGAGAAGCCTTTTAAGTTTAGATCTTTATACTGCTGTAGAAGAACTGCTTTCAAGAAAAGTTCAGAATAGCTTCTTTTATTTTAACCCATTTAAATGTATTTATATGGGTGTGCATGTGCATATATAAAATAAATAAATTGGGACACAACAGCAACACAACAGTTTAAAATGATGAGATGGATTCTGTCAGACACTGCTTTTACAAAGATTCAGGTTAGCAGGTCTCAGCGGGGTATTTCCCAGGTGTCTACTTTAAACAAATGTATTACAGGAATGACAGAAATAGGGATGGACAGATGAAAATTACACTTATCACATTAAACCCTATATCCTCTTTGGTCATTACTATAACACAAACCCTTTGGAGTGACAGGCCACCAACTAACAGCTTTACTAGAAAGCTGACCTATACATTTCCATCTAGCAAAAGCCACTGTGACAGGCTGGCAAAGACAAGGACAACTAGACAAAAGGGAATGCTTGGTGACTGGGAAAACAGTACTATGATCAGGAATGACATGAGATTATTAAACAAATATCCTGAAGCGTCCTGAAATTTTAAATACTAATGAAATATAACCCATAACAAAGGACTTCCTAACAAGTAGCAAGTTAAAAATTCCAAAAAAAAAAATTCAACAACACTTCTAAAGAACACATGACATCAGGGATGCACCCTCCCATACACACCATACTCTGACTGGTAGACTAAACTGGAGAAGGACGAATTTCTTTTGGCCAGTAAAATTACCACTTATTAAGGTGACTATCTATTAAAGAATCCTCTATTTCACTTCCCTTTACGTTGACTGGCTTGAATTCCAGGGAGAATTTCCACTGATAAGAAGGATGTCTGTCTGTAGCCTGCCTCTTCCTCCCTCTGCAGCCCAAATTGCTCCCCCAAATGTTGGAGGTCTGAAACAGAAGGCAAGGGGTTTGGAAAAAAATCATTCCCCCTCCATCTGCAGAGATCCTTGGTGGGATACACTCCATTTCTCTCCAATTTCATTTGGCATGTTCGTTTTCGATGCGGGAACTGAAATGGAGAGCATTTTCAAAACAGCACTCACAGGGAGGATATTTTTCATCCTGATGAATGCCTTTTAAAACAAAGGAATTTGCTGAATAGCATGAGGATTGCACCGGATTATTACTTTCATTTTCAGATAAACTTTTCCTTGTCTCAAAATCCAGTATGTTTTGCTGTCCTTTTTGCTTCTCTTCCCCTGTTGACACCTCAGCCAGAATGAAAGAGGGAAAACAAAAACAGTTTAAAGTACGTGGGAAATGGAGAACAGAGGGTTCTTTAAACAAAACAACAACAACCGACCGACAAGAGATTTGTTACTAGGGTTGCCAGGTCCCTCCTGGCCACCAGCAGGGGATGGGGTAGGGTTGCCAGATCCAGGTTGGGAAACTCCTCGAGATTTTGGGGATGGAGCCTGTGGAGGACAAGGACCCCATCAATGGAGTACAATACCACAGAGTCCCCTCTCCAAAGCATCCATTTTGTCCAGGAGAATTATTCTCTGTAGTCTGGAGATGAGCTGTAATTCTGGGGGAATCTCCAGGTCCCACATGGAGGCTGGCATCTCTATTTGCTACCAATTTGGACTAAAAGGCTTTTCCAAACACAGCTGGGGAGTTTTAGCGGTTTCAGTCTAATCATATGTCTATTTTTTTAGTAAGTAAGTCTCACTAGGTTTAATGGAGCTTACTCCCAGGCAAGTGTGTACAGATTTGCAAACCACTGAGTCAGACCACTGCTCTATCCCGCTCAGCATTGTCTGCCAGGTAGAATCTTTCAGGGGCTCAGCTACCGATCTTTCCAGCAATGATGTTACCAGAGATCCTTCTACCTGCTGGTGTCTGAATTTAGGAAACCAAAATCTAAGAACAGATACAGTGCTAGGATTAGATTTTACAGTTTTGGCTAGTAGTAAATAACAGCTGCTATGCTCAGACACTACTTGTGGGTACATAATATGGGGTGGGATAAGGGCTTCTGCCAAGCAGCCTTATGGTCTTCAAAACTGACATTTGCTTCTGTGCTAACACAAGCCTAATAGCATTTGGAGACACCAATTGCCTAAATGAAAGTAATAAACTCTGCTGCTGTATAATTTCTCCTGACTAGCTGAGATTATTATTCACCACAACAGGCAAATGACTATTTATGAGGCTGCTGTGGTGCAGGTGTGGCACAATATTTAAACACTAAAAATTAATAACTCTGTTACTGGCCTTCACAACAGACTTGAACTAGAGTGATTTCTACAACTAGTTACAGTACATAAAGTTTCTTGATTTTTATCATTGAAAAGGCACTCTAACCTGTACTGGCTTGGTACAGACTTATGATTCCTCATCTCTTAAACTTCTGGTTTCCTTAAGCTTCCTTCCCAACATGGCAGATTATACCTGTAGAAAGTCAACCACCAGAAAGTCAAGCTAGAAGATCTTGCCAGATTCATGAGAGTAGAAGCAGATTGTTCCCTATTTTCTGTTTCCCCTAACAACCCTTTTAGATTTGGACCACCTCCCCCAAAGAAATAATCATGCTAGGGATCGGTAAACTTACAAAATGGGGGATCACTCTGTCTCTGTTTAAAGATAGCCATGGTTAGCATTCACACTGGTATGCGCAAAATACTGCATTATGGCTGTCTCCCAAAAAGGTAAAGGTAAAGGTTCCCTTGCTCGAAAGCCAGTTGAATCCAACTCTAGGGTTGCGGTGCTCATCTCCGTTTCAAAGCCGAAGAGCCAGCGCTGTCCGAAGACATTTCCATGGTCATGTGGCCAGCATGACTAAACACCAAGGCGCACGGAACGCTGTTACCTTCCCACCGAAGTGGTACCTATTTATCTACTTGCAATTTCTTGCTTTTGAACTGCTAGGTTGGCAGGAGCTGGAACTAAAAATGGGAGCTCACTCCATCATGCGGCACCCGGGTCTCGAACTGCTGAACTACTGACCTTCCACAGCCTGCAGTTCAGCGTCTTAACCACTTGAGCCACCGCAGCTCCTGTCTCCCACAAGGGAAGTTAAATAAGAGTGTGAGCCCATACGGCAATACCACCTTCTAGCCATTTTCTAACCATCAAAAAGGAGACTAGCTAATTTTTGTTAAAATTGAAGTGGTTTTATCTTACTTTAACAGTTGTATGCATTTTTAATACTTCAATAAAAAAGTGTTGAAAATAAAAAAAGGAGACTAGAAACATTACATCTGCACCATGGCATTTTGTAACAAGAATGTAGTTCTCTCTCCTACCTCCTAACATTCCCTTTCTACTGATAATCATTTTGTAGCCATTGAGTATTCGACTGCAATGACTTATTGAAAACTCAGAATGACCTTCCTACTGACGCAGAAAATCAAAGAAGAAAATCACTGTGAAGCAGCAAAAGCTTTGAGTGAAGCCAAATAAGACAACTCTGGCAATTTATGCTTTGTTAATTGGAACAATAATGTCTAATTTAGATTCTTGGCCCTTTAAGCCACCATGTGACACCTAGCAGGGATGGAGAACGCTGTGCAACATCCGTTGAAAACACCTTCATGTAGTGTCTGTCATATGGAACCTCTACATAAAAATAAGTCTAAAGATTGTACATTGCCTCTGCATACTGCTTTCTGAGTGAATGACAGATATTTCCAATGATATCTTTTTTTGCTGAACCATGGTTTGATTTCTTTAAAAATAAAATATCTACATGTTTCTGATATTAGCCCAGAGTCTTCTGGATTCATGTGCTGTTTCTATCGCTGCTGGCATCATGAGTTCAGAGCTGCCCAAAAGCAACTCTGCAATATAATAAGGGTTGCTGGGACGATCTTTTTAGTCGGAGGTTTGCCCTGCCTAAATGGAAAATCATTGCCTCAAGTCCCCGTCTCCTACTGTCTGCATTTATCAGTCTAATCTTTACTTTGGGAAATACTGAGCGATATGCTATGATAAATAATACACGTGTGAAATTCAGGTATTAAATGCAGAATCAGGTCAATACCCATAAGTATCCTGGCTGTAGTTGCACAAGTAGTTACTCTGCTGGTTTCTCTCCTCCTGCATTCTGTCATTCATCATTATCTGTGGCCAGATTTTGTAGTTGTGCCAGTAGCCCAACTGTCAATTGGATCTGTAATTTTAGTACTGTCATCTTCCAAAAAGTAGGACTATTCTCTCACACTTGCTGAAAGTGACCGAGAATTAAGTAACTGGTTAGTTACTGTCAATTGGATCTGTAATTTTAGTACTGTCATCTTCCAAAAAGTGGGACTATTCTCTCACACTTGCTGAAAGTGACAGAGAATTAAGTAACTGGTTAGTAGTGAAGTTTAAAGCTATTAACCTAGAAATCATTGTCTATGTAAGACGCCTGTGCCGATAAATATAACCTTTAATGTTAATGAGGCCTTTAGAAGTCTAGCTTTATGTAATTCATTTTATTTTACATAGTGTCTCATACTGCTATAATTCAATGGCTTAACACTGAATATAAAGTCATTTGAACTCTATCTTTAAATTGGTGACATGCAGGTGAGATGAGGAGAAACTAAATTCTGTTTCCTAACTTAGAGAAATTCTCAATCTTGACTACTTGGAAAACTACAGCTCTGAGCTGTCACTAACAGGGTTTCACTAGTGTGTAGAGTTCAGTGTTAAAGTGCTAATTATTTACGCCTCTCTACACATAAATGCCACCGTGTCAGAAAACATTTTACACATTTCTAGATTCAAACCTAAAGCAGCAAATACATGAAATTGCTTTCATTTGTATAAAGTAATTAAGTACACAATATGAATCGGAAAGATAAATTCTAGCAAATTTGTCACTGCAATCCCATTTTCAGAACATTTTTATACAGCACTAACGCATCAGTGTATAGTAGAAGTTAAAGGACATGAACTCTGAAACAGCAGACCCCACTTCAAATCTTTGTTCAGCCATGAGTTTAGTGGGCCTGCTCTTCTAGCCTAAGTCCCCTTCCTCTCTAATACAATGATAATACTATTGGTCTTCCTTCCATAATTATTGCAAGGATTAGTATTGTTATATAGAAAAGGCACTATATAAATAGTGAGCTTTATTATTAATCATAGAATTGCTACCAATCAGAATATAATATATAAGAAATATATCAGCCCAAATGGGCTTTTGTTTTGCTTTTGGGCCACCTGTCAGAAAAGGGGCAAGGCCACCCCCCCCCAAGCCTTCTTGCTGTGGTTTTTAAAGAAGATAGGTAAATAGTATGTTTTTATACCAGGCTTCATCCTTAAAAACCACACACATCTTTTTTAATACTTATTTGTACCTTTCCTGACCTATGGTGTACATTTTATCTGAGCTTCTAGGACTGTAGTTTTAAATAGACTCCAAGCTTCCTGAAGGAATTTGACCCTCCTTACCTTTCCTTTGTTTCTTCTTCACAAGCCCCCTCATTTGAGAAATGTTACCCCTTCTAAAGTTAAATGTGGTTGTGTTAGTCTTTACATGATCTTCCTTTTTAAGAAGAGAAAGATTTGGCATGTGCATAGAGACATAAAATTTCTAGAAATTTTGAAGTTATGGGAAAAAAAGCTTTTTCAGGAAAAAAATTAAAATGGGGGTGGGGGGTGGGAATATACGTCCTATCAAACCTAAACTAATTTTACTTTAACAACATAAAATGCATTATTTATAATTTACTTACCATACAAATAGCAATGTTTGACACATTTTGGAATTTAAACATTATAAATGCCTTAGTTTTGTACAAGCAACATTGCAGATATACCCAATTCCTAAGAGAAAAACTGCCAGCTGCTGTACCCTACGCTACCTTGGCACATATACATTAGTTACAGCTAATGCTGTCCTTTTCATTCTGTGACTACAGGTTAGAGAGAGCTTGGTTCTCAGTGAAACTTTCAGGGTTTTCCTCTAAGGCTTTGGTGCAGTTTCTGCTCCAGTTCCTTCTGATCTTTTCTCTCTCTCTTGAAAGATAGGGCAATAAGCTACTTATTATCCAGTCTGTAGATATATGTGTCATAGTGGTTTGAAGGAAAAGTGAAAAATTCAACACAAGTAAAGAGTAAAGACAACAGAAGGCATGAAACAGCTGAGAAGCAATGAAAGCCCAGCATGCGCTCCTCATGAGGATCAAGTGTCCTTCTAGGTACAAAAATGCATCATGGATTTAAGAGCTGTATATGTCTACAGCATGCCCACCTTGTCTGTAAAAGTATCTCACTCATTCTAAAAGAACATATTTTATAATTTTCTTCAGTACTCCCCCAAATTTCCAACTTTTCCATTGGAAATGTTTTAAGCCTCAGAAAGAGGGGGGTTCCCCCACAAAAAATTCTGGTTTATTTTCTGGGCCTTCACATATCTACATGTGCATTCACAGATATATGCAGGAACTGATCATATCAGATGTTACTTCATTTTACCAGCAGGGAGACACACACGTTTGTGTCCTCTCCCCCAGCTACATACAAAGAATTCCCAACCAGTGATCCAGTCCTACATAGGGTTGCCAGCCCCGAGGTCCCAGTGGGGATTCCCCTGCTTTTGGGGGCTGCAATCTGCCACCAGCCAACTGGCTGGTGGGGGAAACCCCACCCCCAAATAGAGACATTGTCGGGTGACATCCCCAATGTGATGACATCAGCCAGAAGTGACTTCATCACATCAGCAGTGTCACAAGCAACACTCTGGTTTTGGGGCAAACACTATGGTTTTGAAGCAAACCCCCCCATAGAGTATTTGCCCCAAAACCAGAGTGTCGTGCATGATGCTGCTGATGCAATGATGTCACTTCCGAGGGACACCATTGCATTGGGACATTGCCCGATGACATCCCACCCACCCGGGGAAAGCCCCCCAATCTCCCCACTGTGATGGCAAGGGGACATAGTAACCCTAGTCCAACAAGAACTACAAGAAAGGCTTAATATATAATGGGTGGACACTGCATCACCAGCCTAAAGCACTGGCAGTGGCAGACTTTCCTTAAGCCCTGAAAAGGCAACAGCAGGGCTTGCAGGACAAACATGGACAAAAAGCCACACAAAATGGGTGGCTTCAGTGAGGAGGGAGAAGCAACCCAAATCACCACCCTCTATTTCTTACATCAGCAGAGCCTCTTGCACCATTAATGAGAAGTAACATACTTCAAGAGCAAAACATACTTCTCTCTGCATTCAGACTGCCCAGTGTGGTGTAGTGGTTAGAGTGTTGGACTATGATCTGGGAGACCCAGGTTTGAATCCCCATTTTACCATGGAAATTGGCTGGGTGTCCTTGAGCCAGTCGCACACACTAAGCCTAACATGGTGGTTGTGAAGATCAAATGGAGGAGGAGAGAACAATGTAAGCCATTTTGGGTCCCACTGGGAAGAATGGTGCAGTATAAATGAGTTAGGCTGCAGCCCCCCCCCTCCTACTCTCACTTTAAAGCCATTCCTCTGGGGAAAATCCTGTGCACATTTGTTTTCATTTCTTTGCCAAATCCCATTTCAATATCTGTTGTCTTGTGGAGGTATATTGAATGCTTGGTATTTTAGTTGTGTTTTTATACTTCTGAAAGCTACTTCGCCGGAGAAAATCTTTCAACTAATCAATCAAGAAACCAGCTCAGAGTGTAGCAGATTGTTATTCTACCCTCATTACATCCTTATGGAACAGATAAGGCAGAGAATCAGTAGTCTGTTCATGGCCCATCTTCTGAGCTTCTACACCAAACTAGAGTTGGCCTTCTGCACCCAAACTCAACACTGCTCACACTTTGTTACATGGGTGACTTGTCAACAGATCACTGGTCTATTGCCTGTTACTTCAATACAGAAGTTTAAATAAAAGAATATTCTGCTTCCCCTGCATGGCAGATCACAACCTAAATACATAAGCAATAAAAATGTCAAAAAGTAAGAGTGACCTGCATAAAAATCCAATCGATTTAAGAAGAGCAGCATGTAAAGAACAATCACTATATCTAATAGGAGTAGCCAAATCCACACAATGGAGCCAGCCGCTACTGCAGTGAAGGCTTGTGCAAAAACCCAAGGGTACCCCCAAGTTTGCAGAAAAATCTAATTTGTTGTACAAAATATTCAGAGTTGAACCCTCCCCTCCCCAAAGATGTCAGGTCAGGAAGAAAGAAGCAAGCAGCAGCCAACAGCAGGAGGCTAGTCAGAAAAGGGGTTTCCCTATCCTTGCACGTGTCCCCCTTCTTACTTCACATAATTAAGAATAGAGAATAAAACTTTTAAAACAAGACAGTTCCTTTAAGACTTGCAAAGAAACCAGTATCAGTCATACAAATTAGTGGAGATTAGGAAAGGAGAAGGGAAAACTGGTGGGTAAAAGAATTAACCAATCAACAAAGTGCCTATGAAAATAAAAAAGAGTTTTATTAGGCACCTAAAGCTTTAGACTCGGCACCATGTAAACCATTGTGGGGAGGGAATTACAACAACCTAGACAGGACAGCCAAGATATCCCACATCTTAGGATGCTTCCCACTTATTTCTGGTGGCAGGAACATGCATGGCAGGGCTTCAGCAGATTATCTCAACTGAAAAGGTTAATATTGGAACAGGTGGCCCTTCAAAAATCTTCATCCCAGCCTGCATAGGGCTTTTAAAAGCTAAAAGACAGCACTCTGAATTATGCCCAGAAATGTAGTGGAAGGCAGCATACTTTAAAACAGGAAAGAAAAGTGCTGTACAGGTTATGAACATAAGAAGAGCCCTGCTGGATCAGACCAGTAGTCCATCTGGTCTAGCATCCTGTCTTAGGGTTGCCAAGTTGATCGCCGGGAGCGGGGGTTTTCCCCTCGGATGGCCATGGCCCCTCCCCCAGCATGGTCGCGTCACTTCCAGGTGACGTGCACGTCGGGGAGGAGTCCCCCCCGGGGCCTGATCCGGCGGCGGCGGGAAATGGGCCTCTGGGGCGGGGTTTTCCCCGCCCCCCGGGGGGACTTGGGAAGCCTATCCTCTCTCTCTCTCAATAAATTTTTAATTGCATTTTATATACTACATCCTAAAGGAAGGGGGGAAAGGGGGAGTGACTAAAACTAACACCAAAGATAAGAAAGGATCATATTCCAAATGTTACATAGTTGTATATCAATCCTACCACAATAACAAAGATCAACAACAGGGCATAGAGGCTGAGGCCTTCCCGTGAACTTGCGTCCTGGGCACTGGAATTCAGAGGTTGACTGCCTCTGAACATGGAGGTTCCCTTCAGCCACTGACAGATCTATCCTCCATGAATCTATCTGTCTTTTCCTGCGGCCATCACTATATCCTCTGGCAGTGAATTCCACATTTTAATCACTCTTTGCATGAAGAAGCAGTTCCTTTTATCCATCCTGAATGTACTGCCCATCAGGTTCACTGGATGCCCTAAAGTTCTAGTATTTTAGGAGAGCAAGAAAAATTTATTTTTGTCAACTCTCTATACCCCATGTATAATGTTATAAATCTTTATCATGCTCCCCCCGTCATCTCTTTTCTAAACTAAGAACTCCCAGACGCTTCAGCCTTTCCTCATAGGGAAGGTGCTTCAGCCCCCTAATCATCTCAGTTGCCTCTTCTGTACTTTTCCCAGCTCTGTGATGTCCTTTTTGAGATACGATGACTAGAACTGTACACAGTATTCCAAATAAGGCCATATCATAGCTCTATACAGGGGCATTATAATATCGGACATTTTATTTTCAATCACTAACATACAGTTTGCCTTTTTCGCTGCAGCAGCACACTGGGTTGACACTTTCATCGAGCTATCCACTATGACCCCAGGATCCCAGTCTTAGCAACAAAACCACTCCAACATTCTGAACCAGCTGCAGTAGTTCTGTCTTCCAAAGGCAGTCCCACATAGAGTGCAATACAGTAACCTGGGAATGCTCAAAATATGGATGACTGTGACCCCATCTTGCTTTGCACTGCCACACATTTCAATCTTCCTAGTTTGGTTCTGGCCATTTCTAAACTTCAGAATCTCTCTTTTTAAAAAATTTACATTACAGGGAACATTACAAACAGAAGTCCAGAACTTAATCAGGCATATATTAAACAGAAGTTAACTAAAATAAAACTATGAGACTAATTTACAAGGTACTTACCATTTAAACACCGCAACCTTTGGCAATGGCCATTCCTTCCTATACTTGGTCTTTCTTACTACATTAAGGAACGCTTCCCGGTCAATTTTCAAATCAATATGGTCACAGTGAAATCATATAGTTTTGGGAAATGGAAGTTTATTTTAGAAGAGGAATTTGCTTTTCAGATGGGTTAAGGAACTAGCAATTATCTCATCCGCTAGTGTCGTCTACTACAGAAATTAACCTTATATACATTGGAAATGGATGAGGAGGACTTGGAAATATGTGGATTTGTTTTAAAAGGGTACTACTTGATTAAAATACATTGAAGGAATTTCAAAGAAAGGGTCTGTCTGCATTTGTGTACCGGTTAAGTCCCAGGCATGTTAATTACTTCAGTCTGATTTGGGAACAATGGTGATCGTATATTGTTGAATCATAATTACTGTTTTTACAGTCTCTACTTTTCTGTTTGATTTATCTATAATTGCAATCAGACTCACAATGTTTAAAAAAAGATCAAAGAAAACACAGAAAAAATACAACCAAAGAGAAAACAATATTTAAACTAAAAAGATTTTGATGTTCTAAGAGTGTTAAGACAAAACCATGGGATAAAAGAGTATTATCTTTTATGGGGCTTAGCTGATCAGATATCAAACTAAAGTTAATTTGCAAGCAAACATAAAAAATTAGTTGACAAAAACAAAATGGGGTTCTCTTGTGCCTTCAGAAACAGGAGAAAGACACATTAAATTAGCCGACGTTTCTGCACATACACAACAGCAGTTGGCTATAATATATATAACACTGGGTTATTCTTATAGGCTGCAATAAATAACATAATATATAATATTTGTTTATTTTCACTGGCCAAACTTGCATAGTCTTTATTAAAAACAACAACCCCTAACTAAGTAGAATCCCATGATCCAATGTGTTATGCAAGGGCAAATGCTCAGGATCTCTTACAGTTAAAGTATAACTACTCCGTGTTAAGTGATTCTGATCTGGACAACAGCCGATAAGGAAAAGCCTCTGTGCACTGTTCCAATCATAGCCAGAGCCCCCCAGCTCTACTGAATTTTTAAAAATGAAAATATTCACACAGCTCCCATGTTTCACCCTAAGCCCTGTGCTGCTGAACTCCCTTTGCAAAAGCGTAGCTGTCTAAGATCTCAGCAGAGCACTTTACAATCATCACATTATTCTTGCTCAAAATGCTGGTGCAGAAAATAACTGCTGCCCCTGTGGGCACAGATTAGCAAAATCCAGATTAGAAAAAAAATTACTGTACAAGAAAAAAAAAAAGCTTAATTCTGGTGGTGAATATAGTAGTCCTTAAGGATTCTCTTTCCCCATGGTTCACTACTGCATATACCAAAGGCTCAGAGTGTTTATACTATAATCCCATGCCTCTTAAATCAACTTCAACAACACTTTCCATGTTAGGAGAAACTGCAGTTATGTCAAGCAAAACCACCTCTCCAGTATACATTAAGAATCTCTCTGCATCTTCAAATGAGTCTAATGTTTTACAAAGGGGAGTCTGCCATTGCAATGCAGTGTCTCTAGATTACGCACTGTATTATAAAGTACAATACATGCTTGTTATTTGTGACAATAAATCAAGTGGTTCCTCCTGTTAGCTCTTATGTTGAGGTAGCACATTTTTCCATCAGTCACATGATCACAGAACTGAGACATTTGTTCATTGGCCTGTCAGATCATGTTGTCTACTGACAATACAGTCAAATATTCCATGAAGCCCCAAACATCCATGTATAGATAGTACCCTAACTTGTCTGGAAACATACAAGCAGGCTGTCTGCACCATCTTCAAACCCAGGTTTACTCCCATCTGAGTTCTTGCAAGAGGCTAAGCCTGTCTTCAGAAAAATAGAGCAAAGTGAGTTCTCATTAAAGAAATCCATTTTTCTCACGACAAGACAGATATTGCCAGTTGTTATGACTAATTACTTGAAAAAATGAGATGCTGTCTGGAATAGCAAACTGGCTGCTGTTTACTGATCGGGCCCAAAGTCATGGTACTGAATGGGACTAGATTCAGAAATCTCCCTCTTGCAACCTACCCCAGAAGGTAAAACACTGATAGACCCTTTTTTCAAGTATGAATAGTTAGTTGCAGTTGTTGGTGGAGTAAAATATGGGCAGAGACCCTATTCAATTAAGCTGTAAAGACAGATGCTAGGCCAATGGAACATGTGAAGTTGTCACAAGAGTAACGAATAACCAGAGGTGCCACCCACCTCCCCCCCTCTCACTTGGCCAGTGGAAAAATATTATGGAAAACTTACCAGCTAGAGTGGCTTGAATTTCATTTGTTTACTGCATTTATATGCCACCTTTGCATCTATATGAGCCCTTAAGGTGCTCATAAATCAGAATTTTAACATACACTAACATTGTATAAGATCACCAGATCAATCTATAACAAGACTCATGGGAAACAAAACACCAAGTGCCATCCCATTAATTTAACCCTCATTCAAAGAACTTCTGGAATAAGACAGACTTCAGTTTCATACAGCCTGTAGGAACAGTGCCAGCATTACTACTGGGGAAAGAGCACTCCACAAAAAAGGTTTGTGCTTGCAGGAAGGCACCATCTGTTGACCTGAAAACTTGGACAAGTACCCTGAACCCAAGTAATTTAGGGCATCAAAGGTTATGAAAACACACTGTGAATTGATCCCAGAAACAAACTGGGAGGTAGTGTAACCAAGCAGCATTCACTGTAGCCCATCCCAGTGAGGACTCACATTGCTGCATTTTGTAAAAGCTGTAGTTTCTGAAAGGCACTCTCACATAGAGAGTGTTTTAATAACCCAGCCTGGATGTTGTCAAGATACTTGTGATTGCAGCCAGGTCAGCTTTCTGCAAGAATAGTTGTAATTGACCCCTTCCTGTTAACCAGACTCCAGATAGCAAGACCAATTAGGTGTGGTACATTTCCAGAGCTCAAGCTCTGCGAAGTACTCAAGATAGAAGAATGTTTAATAAATGAATACAAAGAATACACATTTGTTCAAGCATTCAGGCTGAGCAAAGGTACAAGGAAAATGTGAAAAAAAATGGAGTCCCCTTTCTTACCCTAAATCATGGTGGGTGGAAAGAGGCATCAAGTTGCAGAAGATTTATGACACCCCCCATGGGGTTTTCAAGGTAAGAGATGTTCAGAGGTGGCTAGCCCCGACCTGCCTCTGCAGAGCAACCCTAAACTCCTTGGTGGTCTCTCCCATCCAAACTGTAACCAGGGCCCACCCTGCTTAGCTTCCAAGATCAGATGAGATCAGGCTAATGTGGGCCATCCAAGTCAAGGCATGTTTAAAAAGGAGAAGCTAATACTCTTTGATGCTGCAGTAGTTCAAAGTTCAGCATTATCTTAGTTCTCATAGTTGGAACATCCCCCATTGTACCTTGCCTGTAGATAAGATGAAGTTACTAGGTACAAGTTTAGTCCTTCATGGCTTGTGCCCCTCCAAAGAGAGCAGCAAGATGGAAGTGCTTCTTCTCTGTGTCTAGAAAATTTATAATCTTCAATTGGGAGAGTCACACACACCCCCAGCTCATTTAGCCCTTGCTGCTTCAAGAGGTGGCTCACAGAAGTCTCTTGTCTCCTTAAGTGCAATATTCCAGCAAGGTGTGAGTGCTTGTCATTAGAATACATAAGCATGAACATACTCTGCACATGGAATTTAATGGCTCAACCCTGACCCTTCCTGCCAGCTAAGAGTTTGCACCTGTGTTACAACTCACAAACAGGGTGCAATCACAATGCTTGATATACTGAGGCAAAAGCACATGAGGAATTTATAAAAATGAAAATTTAAAAGTGTCTCAGAACTATAAAGAAATAGGTGTGCACAGGATTTCACGACCAGGCTTACCATTAGACAAGTGGTCCACCATGACTGCAAAATGTCTGCAGTGGCCATTAGTCTGCCAGAGGAGATGTAAGGAGCCACTTCCCTTACTAGGTTTCTAACATATGCAAGGCAACCCAATAGACAATTTCGTCTTTATCTTTATAATACTCTAGTGGCGTTGAATCCTGTACAGTAGTGAAATATGTTATTTGCTTTATTATTTTAATTTTGGGTTGAATATTTTCTGGGCAACTGGGTGGGAAAGTGCTCTCTATTTTTATGTCAATGGTATTTGTGGCCATACAGTTTCTGTATCCGAATTTATGGTATTTTCTTTGTTCAGCTGTATTCTAATATTTCTGGAAGTTACTTTTTATGAAGAAGAGGAAGGCTTCCAATCTAAAAGCTTATTAAAACTAAATAAATAAAATCCTAATGAAGTGGGCATTTAGATCTTCTGCCTTAGGCACCAAAACATCTAGAGTTGTCCCAGGTATCTCTTGCCCAATATTAGTATTCCCTGTCATTGACCGCCATGTAAACCCAGTTGTTAAGACTACAGTTCCTTTTCTTAGAACCTCTATCCTTGCCCGTTTCCCAGTCATTGCTCGAGGGGAGGGTAAGTACTCCAAAAACATGTACCTGAACAGCAGGACTATACACAGTAAACTCATGGAAATAACCTGAGTCTGCACAATTTATTCTTAGCACAGTACCTGCCAGGGTCAGTAATGTGGTACCACAGCATTCATACAGCACTGATGACAGCTTCCATCCTACATCTCTGCAGCAGTGTTCTTAAGTTACAGAAGCTGAACAAATAGGCTAAAATTCTCACGTGGGAATTGGTAACAGTAGTCCAAACATCATTATTAGCATAGTAAAAGGCCATTTGTACACCAGTGCGGTCAGGAGGATATCAGAAATTGATGCTATTTATGGACAATGTTGTTTTCCCCATCCCCACAAATCCTGCCTGGCTGTTGGGAATTCTTGCTTTGTTATTTACTTTGTCCTTGCTTGCGGGAAAGAGGTTAGTTGGGAGACAAGCCTCAGGCAATTCCCACAACACAAGTTAATAAACTTTTTCTTTGCAGTGCTTGAAACAGAAAACAATGAAACTTGTTACTCATGCCAGTATTACTGCCTCCAGTAGAAGTCTCAGCAGAACACCAATCAAGTACATAGAGAAGCCCCAAAGAGACACCCTTTATGAGCAACAAATACTTTAATACTGTGCACTTCACAGGCTATACATAACCTACCATTGTTAATTATGCTGCAAAACCAGGACACAGGGATTAGAATAATCATCTTTCTCAAGTATAGCCATATTAAATCACCATTCAATTATAACATAGGAGTACAACCTATATTCTGCTCACACAGAAAAGCAAGCAATGGGAGCACAAGAGATACAGTTTTAAGAGACATTCATAAGAAGGGGTCCCCTGTAGGATTTATGGCATCAGAGAAATAAGTTGTTCATATCGTCTGGTATCTTGAGCTAAATGCTCCACACATCTGGGAAAGGAAGAGAAAGACCCTGTTCTTGTGATTTTTTATATTCTAAGATTTGCATCACTTGAATTTCTCTGCCTTCCTAAGTTAAATTGTGAAAACTTTAACTTCCCATATATGTATTTCCCTTTACCATTCGAAGCCACTGGATTTTCAAACTATTTTCAAACCCTCCCAATATAACTTTTTATGCCAGGATGATCCTTGTGAATTGCAAAGGATTCTGGAAATAAATCCATTTCATAGTGAATTCTGTACGAGGATGATTCACATGCTTTGCTGTGTAACAACAAAGAGGAAGTCAAAAGGTTTCTTGCATTAGTAGAAGGTACTATGTTCATGCTGGGGGCATATGTGCTCTCACTATGCTACTCCCATACTAATTCAGAGGACCTTCCAGCCTTAAAGTGGTTTTGTTATGAGTGCACAGAGACTACAGAGTGAGGGGACAAGTGAGAAAGCTCCACCGGCTCAAGAGGAATTCTGCTTACAATTCTCTGGAACCAATCTCAGAACATGCCCCAATCTATGCTGTATAGTATGGAGAAGATTGGCTGTAGTGGACGAGCTGTCACAGGCACCTTTTCTACCATGCCTGATGTTCTCAGATAAATTTCTGGGGCTGTGGAACATGCTGTGAAAACTAACTGCAAACAGGCTTAGCGTATCAAGTTTTTTAAAGTTTTAAAGTATTTGTTTATATAATATCTGAACAATTTAAAACGCATAAAGGGTCATGGCAAGGAAAGATGGTTGCGCAGACCCATTATGTCTCTCGTTTCAATGCTGAATAAAGAGACCCAGGTTTGCACAGATTACCTGAAAAACCTGAAGAAATGGTTATGCTGTGTGCCATGCTTTTAAAGAGAACATTCATCAATTCACTGGGCTTTTTCCATTTTACTGCTATATAGATTTTCAGTACACAATAGGTTTGTCACATACTCAATATCGCATACACATGTTTAGTCCTTTCAAACAATTCCAAAATAATACAAGAGTTCAGTGAAAGTTCATATTTTTCAATACAGCAACATTCTTTTTTTTCCCCATCCCCCTAGGAGGAGGTTTTTATTGGGGTTTTTTTCAGACTACAAAACTACAACAGAAAATATAGGAAAGGGAAGTACATCTAGGGAATAAAGAAAAAAGACCCACGACTAACTAAAAACCCAAGAGTAGGAGATCATACATCAGCTTAACACCATGCTATTTTCAAAAAGCTACTAATAATACAATGAACTTAGTCGGTTATGCTAGATTAATGATAGTTTAACCATCCCTTTACCTGTTAAAGAAATTCCCAGAGCATCCCCATGTTATTTCAACATTTTTTCAGGCACAAATCAGAGTCCTTCAGCCTTTATTTATTCTTATCTTTTCTAATCCTCAGTTTATAAGGGCTTTTGGGGGCAGCTGCCCCTTTTTCAGAAGGGGAGTCTTTGTCCGAAGACCCCGAGCCCAACCCGCCATCAGATTTGCTTTCTTTTTCCTCCTCTTTGCCCTCTTCTGGTTCCCCAAGCAGTGTCCGCAGAAATTCACGTGCTTTTAAAAGAGTCAATCTTTTCTTTTTTATCGTTAATCTTAAAAATGACGCCTTCTGGGGTTAACCACCTGTAACTGATGCCATTTGTTTGTAAGAAAAGGATTAATTCTTTATAGTTCTTTCTCTTCTGTCTTATATCAAATGGAATATCTTGTAAAATCCTGATATTATTGCCCCCAATTTTCAAGGGTGTTCCCGAATTTGCTTTCAAAATAGCATCTCTCACATGTCTCTTCGAGAATCTGACCATTATTTCCCCAGGAAATTATTTTTCTTGATGTACGATGAATAGGACCTGTAGACTACATCCGCTGTTAAATTTGTCATTGCGGCTATTGATTCACTCAGCCGTTGCTTCAGATTCTCTCCTTCAATTTCCGGGACCCCTTGAAACCGTAGGACCAAATTTGCTTTATCCATTTGTAGCTGTAAAAGCTTTGACTCTTTTGTAGCTTGCTTCATTTCCAGCTTTTGCACCTTTTTCTTAACTGTTTACTTTTCAAAGAAGTTGCTAAAGTTTCTGATATTTGCCCAAACGCTTTTCTGCACTCTGGTAAATCTCTTAAAACAGTTTTAGTCACTTATTTTTCCGCTCCCCCTCTTTCCTTCTGTGTTTTGTCTATGCGTTTGGGAGGGATCCCTCCCCCGCTCGCTTTCCCGTCGCTCTTTAGGGGGGGCAGCTTCTTTTTATATCTTCATGCTCGCTTCAACCCGACTCACAGTTTGTTGTTTGTCATTAGGCCTCGCTCGTCATCATTTATTTCGCCTGATCTCCAACGCTTGTCCCGGTCAGCAGCACTCGTACCATGCGGTCACTCAGCAGCAGGACCTTCAGGGCGGAGGGGAGCCTCAATTCTTCAGCTTTCGGCCATCAAAGAGGTTGCCCCTCAAAATCCCCTTGGCTGGGAGTCTTTTAGCAAGGCTCCAGGGGGGTCACGACCTGTCGAACCCCCTCCCACACGCTGGTGTGCAGTTTACATCCCTGGGACATCTGGGAGATGTGTCTGCCTGCATGTCGCCATAAACCGGAAGCTCCAATACAGCAACATTCTGATCCAATTAAAGTCATATTTTATTCACACTGCCACCATATATGCAAAAGATTTCTTAATTCCCTATTATATTACCAGCTATTTGAATGGAGTCAGATACTACTCAATGATGACTTTACTTATATCAGTTCTCCTCTAGGGTGTCAGACCAGTTTTGAAACAATATTAGACTACAGCCAACTGCATATGTATTTTGGGATGCTCATATTCAGATCTCACCCCCCTGATACCAACGAATAGAGGAGGAGGAGAGGAGGAGGAGATTGGATTTACACTCCGCCCTTCACTCAGAGTCTCAGAGCAGCTTGCAAACTCCTTTCCCTTCCTCTCCCCACAACAGACACCCTGTGAGGTAGGTGGGGCTGAGAGAGCTCTGACAGAAACTGCTCTTTCAAGGACAGCTCTGAAAGAACTATGGCTTGCCCAAGGTCATCCAGCAGCTGCAAGTGGAGGAGTAGGTAATCAAACTCAGTTCTCCCAGATTAGAGTCCGCACACTTAACCGCTACATCAAACTGGCTCCATTATTTCTTCATATAATGAGTTTCACTTTTAATCCTACCAAAGCAGGCTTTTCCAAAACCAGTTGTATCAAAGTTAGAGGAATAGCTATATATCTAAGATGACATATTGATACCTCTCTTTCTCAATTTAATTTGCATTAATTTTCAAATGGGTTCCTTGCAATACCATCCCTCCTCTTCCGAATACGGTTTCATGATGGGTCATCCTCGCACAACCACATAACACATAACACAACCTCACACAACCACATAATATATACACGTTAATCTCATGAACCTTCCAATAGCATGAATTCTAGTTCTAATCAAAGTACAACTACAGTGAGGGCCACAGGATCCAATATAGGGTTCACATCATAATTTAGACCCCCCCCATTTTCCCCCCACACACAAGTTTTCAAGAAAAAAAAGCACTGAAGCAGTGATAAAATGTTGCACTGGATTCTATAGTCCATTTCCATGGGTACAAGAGTGCTTAAGGAAGCAGTTTCTGCTGATTCCTTTCCCTTATTTATTTAAAACTGCCTTTCTACCACACAGGAACTCAAGGTGGCTTACAATATAAATGACAATAATACACAATAAAATACATAAAACCACTCATTTGAAATTAATAATTTAAAACTGTTGAAAGGCAGAATAACTGAAATTAACTGAATGCCATCTGAATAAAACAGACTTCAGCTGCCTAACATGAACACGAATCAGACCCTTGGCCCATTAAATCAGTACTGTCTACTCAGATTACCAGTGGCTCTCTAAGGCAGCGATGTCGAACTCATTTTTTATGAGGGCCAGATCTGACATAAATGAGACCTTGTTGGGACGGGCCATGTGTGTCATAAAATGTAATGCCATGTAGCGGAGATATAAACTTTATAAAGGACACAAACACAAAGATTTCTTTACTTAAAATAAAAACATGCTTAAAACATTAGCTCTGTAAGCTGCAAATCTACTTTTGATTTATTGACATTCACCACTGAAATCTCATGCTCAGAGTTCTGAGTCTAGGACCCAGGTTAAAACATGAAATGGCTGAGTGATTAAGAGAGTCTAGCAAAGCAAGCTATGATGCAGCAGCAGCAGCAGAACTGGAAGCAGGAGATGGCCAGTTCCACTGCGGGCCTGATGGAAGCCCTCTGGGGGCCTGATATGGCCCCCGGGCCACATGTTTGACACCCCTGCTCTAAGGTCTCCAGTAAAGGTCTTTTCACATCACCTACTGCCAGATCTTTTAATGCTTTTATACACCCTGTTGAGAAGTGCTTTTCTTGGGGTGATACTGCTGATATTATATTATTTTTATGATTTATGGTTTCATTATTAAGATTTTAATGTTATGACTTATTTTTGATGTTTGAAAATGGTCTTGATTTTAAGGAAGGCAGCAGATAAATTCCTAAAAGAAAATCATATTTAATTAAGATTGTGCCTCTCATGCTGTTAGTTCTTCGAAATAGTTTTATGCCTACCTCAATAGTTTCTAAGAAAGCATCTAATTAAATTATGCTATGTTCTTAAGAACGCCTTTTATTGTTACTATGATTTCTGATCTAATACTAATTTTAGGAAGTTATGTAGCAGAAGGTATAATTTTTGATTAAACATGCTAAGTCTTCCCCTCCAATATGCTATAAATTCTTATGGCTTGGCAGCAGGGTAATATCCCCTTACCACCTTTTTTTACCTATCAACTGCTGTCAACATTCTATGCCTCTTGAAACATATTCTGACAGATTTGGTGGGTTTCCCACCTCTTCTGATTAATTTAGAAAGTTGTATCTTTCTACACAATTAGGGAGTCTTCCAGGGACTTGGAAACCACTAAGTTATTGGTGGTTGGCCTGGATTTGCTGCTTACATGACTGTCATAAGCCATACACCTTGCTATTAGATGCAGCAATGTAAACAAGGTCAACACTTGATCATCAAGAGCCACCATTGCCAGTGAATTCTCAGAACTCCTCTAGTTCAGTGCTAGGGCTGAACTAGGTGAAGAAATAAGAAAGGGTCAATAAAGACAATTTACCAAGTGTCTGATACATGACCATTTTATAAAGTTAATGCATGAAACTTAAAATAAAATTAAATACGGCTAATAGTAAGAACAGAAAAACAAATATACTCTACACACACTTCAGAAACCAGCATCTGATGCCAACACTCACCATCTGAATGGGTTTCTTGTGCAAGTCTCTTTCTGTTACCAATTTCTCTTGGTCAGTGACATACAAGCCTTTCTGTGCCAAGGCCTGGATAACAGCATCATGACCCAGGAGTGGTTTGGCAGCATCACTCTTGAGAATAAGACTCCCAGCACGACAGTAAAGTTCAGCTGATAGCAGCAAATTAACAACAGGAGGTTTAATATGTTCCTGGTCATACTGATCCGTATAAAAAGGCTCTCGCAGTTCCTCTGGTACATTTTCTGGAAAAAGAAATAAACCAAATTAAAGAGAGTCTGCTTAGCAGAAAAAGTACTTTCAGATAATCTGCTTATAATTTTGTTTCTTGTTTTGTCGCTGTTCTAGTACTATAGTACTGAAGAATAAACATCTAATACCATAATTTTCATGAAGTCAAATGTTTCCATGCTGCAATGTTTGCCAAGACAACATCTATGAAGTAGTGTTTCATAAATGACTCCTTTTAGAAATGCAACAGAAGACTAATGTGCTGTAGTCAAATGTGAGTGTTGAATAACAAATGCTATCCAACTAGAACCTGATCAAATCACTCTTTACCTTGGTTATTTCCTCCAAAACACAGGAAAAAAGATGAGTTCTGTCCAACTAAAAAGAAAGGCCTCCTTTCATATCCAGAATATGTACTTCTCTTTTCTTGTCATTAGTAGAAGTTAGAACAAAACTGACAATGTATAGGGCTGCCAACTCTGGCCTGGGAAATTCCTGGAAATTTGGGGGCAGTGCCTGTGGGGAGGAATTTGGGGGCGGATTCTACTTAGAATCTACAGTACACTATACAGTCTGCCCTCTGAAGCTGCCATTTCCTTTCAGGGGAACTAGTCTCTGCAGATCAGTTATAATTCAAGGAGAATTCCAGGCCCCATTTTAGGCTTGCCAGGTACCCACCTATAGTGAGCAAACTCCTGGTAGTTTTGGCTACCTGCATCAGGGCAACATTCTAGCACTTGCCCAAAAATGATACAGTTTCCACAGAGTTTTTGGGCGAGTGCTAGAGCATAGCCCCGCCACAATGCCAGCACGTCTGGGGTGTGCCGGACGTGACATCATCACATGCTGAAGGTAACTGCTGAGTACCCCATGGTAAGTACCCACCTTCCCCATCTCTCACCAGTTCAGGCCCATAGCTATGGTGGGACATCTCAGGGCCCCGTCCCCTTAATTTAAAGCCACGCCCCACAGTTTGCAGTGGAAAACTTGTGCACCCTGATAAAATTTTGTCCCTGTAAGCTATTCCAATGCATTCTGAGCCTGAAGACTACATTTCCCACCAACCCGTGTGGCCTGTGCTTCTAGGGGGCAGGTAAAGTGGTCAAATGGGGGAAAGCGTATCTGACATGCAGCTGAGCTTCAGTATCCTTAAAGGGGCCACTGCAGTAGGGGAGCGTACTTGGGGGAAAGCTATTAAAGGAAAACAGGATCATAATTGAAGAGGGTGGTGGAAGCATGGAAAGGGGTGAAGGGCAAGAGAGGAGGGAAATGGGGCACCTGGGAAAGAAGGGGCTTGGATCAGGAAAGAGGTCCAAGAGGCATGTGTGGGGAAGGAAACAGGTGGCTTGGTTGCTTGGACAGCAGGGAGGATTCAAAAGGCTTTGATTCTGTATTGCTTATGACTAGTGAATCAACCTTGGGAAGGGCTGGGAGGGGAACGGGTGCCAAGCTGGGTGGATATGAAGGGGGGGGGATGAAACAGAAAATTAGATTTCTTCTGAATGCCATGCGAACACACTGCCTTGCATGCTTCAGCATACTTGCATGTTATATATGTATAACCTAGCTACTTCCAGCGTATTGATCACATGCAGCATTGTACATATATCCATAGACATAACATATTATTTTTACAAAGCCCTTCACTCCCTCATAATGGTTGCCCCACAAGAAAAAAATATGCCCCACAAAACAAAAAATCCTGCTGATTGGTTGCCAGGCCATGCAACCCTATGGACCCACCTGGCAGCCCTTCTTGTGATATTTTAACTTAGCTATCTACAGTAAGGATGCGGCTAGTTCTCAATTCCTTTGTGAATCACATGAAATTTAAAAGGTATTTTTCTCTGGATGTTTTCTCCCTTTCCTTAGACAATTAAATTCTAGGCTAAGGCGCAGTTTTCACTGAGGCAGCCAATTCACGGTTTTGTAAGTTTGGGGTGTACCACTTCAAACAGCAGATGGGGGCTCACATGATTTAAATGATCACTGTTTTCTCTGAGTGGGGCACACCGAGGAGACAACTAGCATGCTAGTTTTTCTTCTCTTCCCAGCATGCTAGTTTTCTATGAGGAAACTGTTTTGTACAGTGGAATATGCCACTATGTGAGCCTTCAAGCAGTCTGAAATGACAGCTCCAGGTGGGTTTATCACCTGACCTTAGAGAGAACAAGGCCTGAAATGAAGCCTTCATAGGAAAGGACAAACAACTTGACTAAAGTTTAACTGTCTGACAAATCTCTAATTTACTTTTTCAGCTGACTCGAGCTGGAAGAAAAGACCGCTAAGGCACTGCAGAGTACAGAATGTATTGACCAGAGCAGGGGAACGATCCCTTAACCTGGGCACTTGGCTTTAAGGGCCTGTTTATTATATATGTGATTTATTCTAAAGGAAAGTACAGTGTTACAAAAACAGAAACTTTGGTGTGGTGGTCTGAGGATTTGTATGGCAGATTTTAATACAGGCTTTATGTTTATGGTAAAATTTGTATCAGACTGGATCTGTAAACTGAACAATTTGAAATTGAACTGTTCTTGATGATGTAGTGGCATTTTGTCAGATGTGTGCAACACAACATCTGAATGCTGCTTAACTAATAATATGTAAAAGAATTAGTACTACTCAAGCAGGGATGGTGTTTTCTAAATATGAGGATTAATCCTTTGCGCAGCTGTTGACAAAAGCCTGTTAATGCTCGCAAATTGGAAAGTCGGCAGGAGGCATGTTTTTACAGGAAATACGTTATACTACCCTACAAAAGAAAATTAGCCAGATCGCCATAGTATCTGAATTATGAGAGAGTGGGAAATCCATCCTATAAATGCTCTGTATGGATTTACATGACATGAGGTTAAGTAAAAGTACTTCAGATGAGTTAGGAAAAGCATGTGGTAATGCTGCTGCTGTAGATAACTTCGTATACACAGTTCTTGGACACTCTACAAAAGAATGCAGAAAAGCCTACAGTTTATTTGACATAGTAAACAGCAGCCACAGAAAAGCAACCAGAAGAAGGCAGGACATATTCATTATTAATGAAACAAATTGTTGCATTAATAAAACAGATTTGTTGCATCTATGAAACTAAGTACTGAAAACAAAAGCTTTCATATCTCATTTAAAACTGCCATTCATTTGAAACAGCATTCATTCTATGAACAAAGACAGTAAAGCTGAGGAATACAGAAAAGTCTGTCAGGTAGGTCAGCAGCCACGGCATACAACACCTTTTGTCAATTAATGACATCTAAATCCAATAAACAAGGTAATGTGCAGAAAAGAGAAAGTGTTGTCTCCCTGAATAGCAGACTGGTTGAGGCCCTTGCAAGGTAAGCCAAACTAAAGAGCAACAAAGTCAAAGAAAGACTTGTAGAAGCTGACCAAAAGAAAATGTACATCTTTTATGGAAACTGAACTCTGTTTACCATATCAATTCTGCTCATTTAGACACTGGGTCGAAAGAATTTTATTTCATTTTTAGGTCATTTTTGTTTGTCTTGTGTACCTACTAAAATAATTTTAGATGTTAAAAAGTATACCTGTACTTGTTTATTCAGATGTTACATAGGGTCACCAATTTTTAAACTGGTCTTTCTAGCTGACTCTTTATTATCAGTTTGATCTGCAATTACTAGGTGACATTATTTAACTTCATGCCATGAAAACCATCAACTGCTCATTTTCATTCATTAAACCTTCATTAAACACGGACTTCCCCCCGTCTAGTTGGCAACCTTACTGTCACACCAAACCACAGTTAACAAACTAGGTACAGATTATGCTTTAGAACAGTGGTCTTCAATCTTTCCCAACCCAGGAGGACCCCTACTTTACTCCTGATAGAAGCCAAGCGCATGGCAAGAAGTCACACGACCTTAGTCATGTGACAGGATAGAGGAAGTGCAGCAGCTTCTGACCCTACCATTACCAAAAAGAAAACCTCTCCATTACTGAGTGACCTTGCATTACCTACCTGCTGCTCCTCTCAGTATGCATCTAGACAGGCAGGAGGCACAGTATCTTTGTTCCATTATGTATGTGTGGTAGCTGCTGCTCATTAAAAAAAAACCCGAACACATACAGCAGACTGGACAAGGGCTTGCAACCCATGGGATGAAACTCGCTGATTAAAAAAACTACAGAGTTTGTTGGGCAGCCTACATTCAAACACTGCACAGAATTAATCAAATCATGGCTTTTAAACTATAGTTTATCATGATGTCAAAATGTCTTAGATCTTGCAGCTGGGGAAGTAAATCACATGAAGTGATCACCACATGTGCTAGTTTTCTGTTTGTAGGATTTTTACTTTTGTATACAAGACTATTGTCATGACAGCCCCCATTTACAGTCTCAAGTGGTAGAGATCAGATGCAGGTTTTCTTCTTCATCTTCTGTTTGTAAGAAGCACGCTTCCCCCCCCACACACACACACACTTTCTCAGCCCACAAAATTGAACTATAGTAAAAAACATGATCTTCAAATATGTGAACAGTCAAGTCCTTCACTTCGACAGGAGCACTACAGTGATATGCTGAAATGAGAAAAGCTGCAGACTACAGCAACAACATAAACTTGAAGCCATAAAATAATAATATTGGGGAAAAGCACAAGCCAAAAAGGAAAACCGAGGCACTGAGATGCAGTGGTCTCCAACTTTTAAAGCACATCTATTTTAGAGGTCATTGTTAAGAATCGTGTGGTTTGCTTTTTTTTAATCAGAACCCACAGTTCAATCATAAATTAATAACAGATAATTAAGTAGTTAGAGCAAGTTATTTACAGTGCAACTACAGCTGGCCAGAAGTGATGAGAAAATGTTGCGACTTTAGATTACTTTAAAAAAACACATGAATCTTGGTAAAGAAGAAGAAGAGATTGGATTTATACCCCACCCTTCACTCGGAGTCTCAGAGCAGCTTACAAACTCCTTTCCCTTCCCCTCCCCACAACAGAAGCCCTGTGAGGTAGGTGGGGTTGAGAGAGCTCTGAGAGAACTGCTCATTTTCAAGAACAGCTCTGACAGAACTATGGCTTGCCCAAGATCATCCAGCAGCTGCAAGTGGAGGAGTGGGTAATCAAACCCGGTTCTCCCAGATTAGAGTCAGCGCATTTAACCACTACACCAAACTGGTAAAGTATGTAAAGAAACTAAAAACTGAACATTGATGATTTTTTAAAAGTATAATGATCAGGGCCGCTCAGAGGTCTAAAGAGGCACAGGTTACTTTTAGATTTTTGGGGCCCTAGCCCTAATAAAAAATTACAAGTGACAACACATGGTACACATAAAAACAAACTGAAAAAAACTTATCAATTTCCTAAAAATTAACATATCTGATGGCCCAGCCAAATGGTTCTCCTGCCCCCACCTCCCCATTGGAAAAGGAACATGGATTTCCCCTATTTGCCATCATTAAATCACAAAGTCATTTTTCTCTTTATGGGGTCGCGGGGGGGATATTTTCCCTTCCGCAGGAAGACCTCAAGGCTAAGGAGGAAGCGGCCACAGGTAAGTCCCTTCCCTGGCTCTGGTGGCGAGGCCTGAGAGGCTTCTAGCTGCCGGACCCATCGATCCCCCCCAGCTCCACCGTCGATCTCTCTAGCCCCGGCTCCAGCGGCGAGGCCTGAGCAGCTTCCAGCCGCTGGGCCCACTGATCTCCCCCCCCAGCTCCTGCGGTGAAGCTTGAGCGGCTTCCAGCCGCTGGGCCCACTGATCTCCCCCCCCAGCTCCTGCGGTGAAGCTTGAGCGGCTTCCAGCCGCTGGGCCCACTGATCTCCCCCCCCAGCTCCTGCGGTGAAGCTTGAGCGGCTTCCAGCCGCTGGGCCCACTGATCTCCCCCCCCAGCTCCTGCGGTGAAGCTTGAGCGGCTTCCAGCCGCTGGGCCCACTGATCTCCCCCCCCAGCTCCTGCGGTGAAGCTTGAGCGGCTTCCAGCCGCTGGGCCCACTGATCTCCCCCCCCAGCTCCTGCGGTGAAGCTTGAGCGGCTTCCAGCTGCTGGGCCCGTCAATCCCCTCCCCCCCATGGCGAGGACTGAGCGCCTTCCAGCCGCTGGTCGCCCCTGAGTTTCCAGAGCATTCCCTGCGCATGCGCAGGGAACACTCTTTTACTTTTGGGGGGATTTAAAT
>NW_015173141.1:859602-859854 GCF_001447785.1 Gekko japonicus | reverse complement strand
ATATATGAGAGAATATAAAAACCCCAAACCACTAACAAGAAAAAGCAACCAAGCCTTTTACATATCAAAGTCTTGCCTTCCTCATCTTGCCCCACTATGCTTCTCGGATTTGAAAACTGTACATGCACCCCTCACCACACAATTTGGTTTCCTTTATAAGGATGGATGTGCTATTTTGACACTACACAACCTTTCATTTAGGTATCCATAACACAAACAGGATGGAAGAAAATTATAGTAATTTTAAATGTG
>NW_015173141.1:839138-859539 GCF_001447785.1 Gekko japonicus | reverse complement strand
AATACTTTTTAAAAGTAATCCCATTTCTGCAGATTAACTTCCTCCAATTCACATGGATTTGGCTGACAAGGTATTAATGAGCTAACATACCAAATCATACTGCTTTCAAGAAGTTAGATATGAAAATCAATTAGCTAAATGCCACAGCAGCTTACTTTCACTAATACTGAGAAGCAAAGAAAAGGATGTATGCCATCATCATACAGGTTAACAAAAAGTAAAGATTAATTTTACAGTTGACTATGAATTTGTATCTGCAGTAAGAGACAAATGTTTTGGTTTTTTTCATTGTAAAAGAAAAGCTATGAGAATGTTCATTTGTACTGAAAAGTACTGTAATGCCTAAAATTTCTTCACAGGGCAAATTTTATACCGCTTATGAACAATTTAGCACTGTAATTTCTACTATACTTTAATTACAGATTTGAACCAAATGAGAATGCTCTGCTTTCTGATTTGAAAATGCACTACAGTCCTATCACGTTCTAGCTAGTTATGATTAAACCTCAGTAATGACTAAGCCCCTAAGTTACTCATTACTAATTGATGTTTCAAAAAGGAATTAAAGGTGACTAACAGTAGTATGATCCTAAGCAGAGTTACACCCAAAGTCTGCTGACTTCAAAGGATTTAGAAGGGTGTAACTTACCTGTTATGTATTTGCTTATGTGTTATGCTATGTAACCTACACTGGAGCTTCAGGCACAAGCTCCATTGACTCTCAGGTATTCTAAACACTGCAGTCGGATTGGTCGCTGTTGTGTAACAGACCAATCTGGAAAGACTCTGAACTTCGGTGGGAACGAATCGCATTGGTTCTAAGCTCTCAATTGCAATTGGTCATTACTGTGCTAGGGGGTGTGGTTTTCCCTGGTTCAAAATGTATAAAGTTGCATCGTTCTTGAGTGTTGTGGCTGTGTTGCTGTGTTCTGAGCTGAATAAAGAAATCACTGTTTTGGAAATGCTGCCTCTATCTCAGTAGATAACATTACCTGAATGAGCCAGGATTTAAAATATACCACCATACTATAGTTTGCCATGAAAAACAGTTGTCTTTCATTATTAAGCTGAATGACAAATGGGTGGAGTGCATGAACCAAACGACACCCTAGGTTCATTCAGGTAATGGTAAACCACGGTTTGTACATCTGAATTTGCATTGGCACAATTATTATTATCAACAATTATTTTAGAGACAATGAGAATTTAGACATCCTAATGTATTATGTTCTGCATTTTATCTTCAGGTATCTGATGCAAGCTCTTTTGGGACTGGCACAGTAGAGGAAGGTCATGAACCAAGAAGTCTGCTGCTTCCTCAAGGGAAGAAAGGACAATTTTGCCTTGATGCCCCTCCTTACTGATGCTCTTGACCAATGTTCCCTCTAAGCTGTGGAGTCTCATGAGCAAAAATTCTACCTTGTGAGCTACTGGCATTAAAGTTGTGAGCAAGAGATTTGGCCCCTGCATAAATTTGTTTGCTCTGGAGCCATCCTTGCTGAGCTGAGACAAAAATGTGTGAGCCGGAGGCTAAAAAACTATGAGCTAGCTCACACTAACTCAGCTTAGAGGGAACACTGCTCTTGACCTGCATAGTTTTCTGTCTGCAGTGGTCCTGAGCCCCAGAAATGCCTTTGAAGGGATCACTGGAAGCTGCAAGGAAAAGATCTGCTTCTACCAGAAGAACAATCATAAGATCCAGTCCAATGTATTTAATCAATTACTGACTTTAAAAGGTAGATGATTAACCAACTCTTAATTGATCAGTTGACAACTTCAGTCTTAATCTACTTCTCCAAACACACAGGGGCATATGCCCCTGGTTTTAATGACATCCTGCAGTTTTCTTAGATTTCATATCACTTATATCAGTTGCATAACCCATCCTCTTAACCATCCTATATTATTAATAATATAACTTTCTATGGACAGTGATATTGTATCTATGACATGACTTCAAAGAGTGAACAAAGATACAGCCATTATGTTGCATTCTCAAGCTAAAGAACTTACTGCCGTCTAACACTAGCTGTTAGACGTAAGACTAGTGAGACATAAGAATTGCCTTGTTGTAAGATACTAAAGGTCCATTAGCCTATCACTTATCCACAACAGCAGCCAGAGAGGTGCCACTGAGAAGCTCATACAAAGGAAATAGCCACATTCTGTCCTTTTTCTCTGGCATCTGGTAATAGGAGCTATATTGCCCACAGGTACAGTCGACAGCTTTTGATAGACCTATCCAAGACACCTACATCAAAATTTTCCAGTTAAATTGATTGGAAGCAAGCTCCAGCCAGACTAAAGAAAATATTTGTCCATGAAACAATACAGTTAACTTATGAGGTTTAAGTATATTGTTTCATGAACAAGCACTTCCTTTGGTTTGGCTAGAACTGGCTTCCAACCAATTTTATAGAAGAAGAAGAGGAGGAGGAAGAGGAGGAGGAGGAGGAGATTGGATTTATACCCCGCCCTTCACTTGGAGTCTCAGAGCGGCTTACAAACTCCCCTCCCTTCCCCTCCCCACAACAGACACCCTGTGAGGTGGGTGGGGCTGAGAGAGCTCTGACACAAACTGCTCTTTTTCAAGGACAGCTGTGCCAGAGCTTGTGACTGACCCAAGGTCACATCAGCAGGTGCAAGTGGAGGAGTGGGGAATCAAACCCGGTTCTCCCAGATTAGAGTCCACACACTTAACCACTACACCAAACTGGCTCTTCTGGATCTTGAAGTCACAAGAGGTCACTGTTCCTCTCAAATCACTCCCTTCACATATGCAACAAGACTTACAAAACTAGCATGACGTCCCTTCATTCACCCATAGCTCTTCTTTCTACTAAACTTTTCAAATCTTTCACATCACAGAAGATATTCCAATTCCCTGATCAATTTCCCTCTTCCATAGCTCTGTCAGTTTACCACATCCTTTTTGACCTATAGGTGAAAAAGCAGCTTGTGATTTGGAAACTGCTGTTTGAAGAAACTTTCTGAAGCTTTAGTTCAAGCAGGTCTCCGAAAGAGGGGGTCTCCGAAAGAGGGACAAAAGAGGGATTGATGAAAACACGGTGGTAGAAAGTGCCTTCAAGTCAGAATTGACTTATGGGGACCCTCATAGGGTTTTCAAGGCAAGAGACATCCCAAAGTGGTTTGCCATTGCCTGCCTCTGCATCATGACCCATCCAAATACTGGCCAGGGCCAACCCTGCTTAGCTTCTGAAATCTAACAAGATCAGGCTAGCCTGGGCTATGCAGGTCAGGGCGATGAAAAGATAGACGTTGAATACTTTGGAACCCACTCTTCTATCTTCCTTTTCATAGGAATCATGGCCATATCCTGTGGGTTTTATTTTTGCATAGTACATTTACTGAAAGTAAAAAAGGTATATAGCACACATGCGCAAGGACAAGGCTTTCACTTCAAGCAGGTACTAAGAATCTAATACTAAACCTGGTAAACCAGTGTTCTGCTGGTTCTCTACTCATCTCAATCCCAGGGGCCTCTGAAGTCAAGACTCCGAAGCAAATGAGCAGTTTTAGCTAGTTATTTGTGCATATCAGCTTGCCGTAAAGTATGACATTGCTATGACTATCAACAAGAGAAGGAATTCCTTTAACCTGGAGGGAGATAATATCAGGAAATAATTTGTGTTTCATTTTCAAAAGCGCTGATCATATTAGCATGCATCCTATCACTACACTGTGCACAGTTTGGAGCCTTTCTCAAGGCTAAGGAGTCTTCCTCCAGCTGAAATGGCTCTTACAGAGGATGTCTCTGGAACCTGCAGGAACTTCCTCCAACCTAAGACAGGATACATACCTGTAAGACTGAAGTCTTGACTACAGATATACAATCTGTTCCCATGCTCTCCAGATTCTGCACAAGCACCGCAACATCTAGGATTGCACACAAACAGCAGAGCTGGACAGACTGGCTAATTATATCTTCAGGAGGCAGCCTGTTGTGTGAGTCTTGAAACAGGGCATAAGGACCTCCTACTGTGCCCCTTTCCTACTGCACTCTTACTAAAACTAACTGGCTTAAACAGAGGAGATGTAGGAGATAAACAGAGGAGATACATCTGTCAGTCCACAGAATACAAATTGCAAGCTTCTGTAGCCTCAGTTTGTCTTAGGACTGTGCAAATGAGGGAGAGGCGGCTTAACCATTCTCCCTTCACTCACTTTCCCTATTTAAAACCACTCCCCCACCATCTCTCTGTTGTCGACATTTTATAAGGAGAAAATGCATGCCCTTTAAAAATGGAACAGCAGAGTGGGGATGCCAGTTCCAAATAGAAAAATGAGTAAAAAGAGAAAGGTTACACTCACCTCTCCCTTTTGCACAGTGCCATGAGGCACCCTGAGGTTTCAAAAGCCTGCAATTTGCATTTTATGGACAGGGTCAGGAGAAGTGATCTTTGTCCCATCTGTTTTGAGTTGTTCTCTGATGAAACAATTTTCTTGTGCTGGGAACTCTGACTCTATGCTCTACCTAACACAAAATATTTCCAGGTCCAAGGTTTAACACAGGTCTACAGTGTAAGAAGAAACAGATTATACTTTGGGGCAAAGAGCTGAGCTGCATAATTACCAGAATTGTTAGAATGGGCTGTTTTGGATGACAGAGAAATGTGTGTTTTGTTTCATCTGAAGATAATCTATAGCGTACTTCTTAATTTACACATATTTCCAAAACAGAGAACGAGTTAATACACACACACACACACACTAGCAAACTTACATTAAACTATTGTGTCTAGACATAGAAAAAGAAGTCTGTCTTGACACAGAGGCCAAGGCCTTCCTCTGATATCTTCTGGTGCTGGTATTCACATATTTATTAGGTATTCTACCTCAATGCCTGGTAGTTGGCCCTCCAGAGTAATTGGTTGGCCACTGTGAGGGACAGGATGCTGGACTAGATAGACTACTGGTTTGATCTAGCAGGGCTCTTCCATAAATCAACTGCTTGTTGTGTGAACTCCCTGCTCCAAGGGGCAATGGCCACTGATTTAGAAGCATTTAAAACAGGATTCGAAAAGGACCTCCAGGTTCAGTAGCAGAATGCCTCTGATTGTCAGATGCTGGGGAGCAGTCAGCAGGTGAGGGCTTCATTTACAGGCCCTGTTTATAAGCTATCCTGTGCCTCTGGCTGTGTACTGCAGGAAACAGACAGAACTAGTACTTAACACAGTTATACTTCTCCAATATCTTCCACTGTCAAGATCAAACAGGGCAACTAAGGTCAAACAGGGCAACTTGAATGTTGGCAGAATGCTAGACTGAAGTGGCTCAAATAATCCACACCCTCTAGACATAACTGTAACTGCTTCACCACTTGGCCATCTTTTTTAGAAAGGGAAATTATATACTGGCCCTGTAATTTCCCTAGTCACTTCAAAGTTCTTTTTGTCCAGACCCCTAGCAGTTAACTCCAGCCTACTCTAAGTGAACTTAGGAGCAGAAATATATTTAGCTTCAAAATAAAAATGAAGACATATAATTCAAGGGCAAAGAAAGAGTATATAATGCATCCTAAGTAACCAAAGGGGGAAAAAACTGATTTCCCCCTCGGTGCTAAGAAATCAATTCAGGTATACAAAATGTGAGCTGTTAATGATCTCTCTTACCAGTAATCAAAACAGAAGGGAGAAACCAATGAAGAGATCAGTACAGTAGAATCGAATCTTATAGACACAATATCAAGAAACTAAACAGGCTTAAGAGAGCTAGGTGAACTTCTGTCAGGACAGTTAAATGCCAGAATCGAGCTATATTGTTTTGGCAGGAAAACTTCAACTTTCTGCAAGGAATGTATCTCTCTTCCCACTCTGTTGCTCAACTTCTAGCAATATGGGCTGGTTTTAAGTCAAGGAAATTTAAATCCTGATTTAAAGTGACAAGCAGAAAGCTGCCCTGGTGAGGGGAAGTTATAAAATAGGATCCAAGACCACACAAGCAGATTATAAGTGTGCTGACTTCTCAAAGCCTTTGAGGCCCTGCAGTGTAAGTCCAACAAGCATAGAGTGGCCTAGAATGCCATGTTAATACATTCTCAGAGACTGGAGCAGCGTTGCAAAAGCCATGTCACTATGCCACCAGTGGCCTGATGCCCGGGTAAATGGATGCAATCCCATAAGGACTTTAAAACAAAACAGCAGAAGCATTTGTGACTTAAATACAAACAGACTACCACCTGCCTGGCTCTGTAACTGAAAGCGTCCTACAGCACACAAGTACAACCACCACAATGCTGGGCCCTGTGAAGTGCTACATTTGTCCACAGAAAGATGCAGGGGGGAAAAAAATCAAAATAGCATGAACATACACTGCATACTGGATCAGAATATGGCATGCAGCTTCAGAGCTGGACAAAGTTTTGGTTGTTTTTTCCAGCTGGCAGATGAGGGACCAATTGCACCTCCTTCCCCTTCTCCATTGCAGCCTCTGGACCCACATGGTTGGAACTTGCCTGGGAAAGGACTGTTGGGCCCTGGGGGAAGAAATCAGAGCAAAGATCTGCAGTCCTTGAGTCTGCAGATTGCAGGCTCCGACCCCATTTCTTTCAGTCCCATCTATATAATACTTTACAGTAAATACCCCAATTTACAAGGATTCTGTAAGGACTCTATATGTAAAATTAAATATTAGATTACATATACGAAGTGTGTTTACTATTCAAAAGTACCTTTACAAATGCTATTTAAAAACAGCATATTGGCTCTAGGGCAGGTCTACCATTCTACCATTTCCAGATTTTATATTTCAAAACACTCCTTGCTTTTGCTCAGATCATTCTCACGTTGCAAGGCCTGTTTCTTCCTTAGCTACAGTTTTCTAAACACAATGCTTATTAGTAATTAGGATGTGACACACATGTTACAAGAAGGAAGCGGCAAAGTGGGACGGAAAACCTCTTGTAAGAAGTTAATCAAGATAAAATTCACAACTGGCCGGCGTCAATTTAATTACAGACTAGAATAAAGGAACTGAAGATGGAACTAGCAATCTGACTTTGTGTCCTTAAATTGGAGTGGAAGAAGGATTCCAAAAACAACAACATTTGTGCATGTTTGATATACCTCTCATCTATGGAATCAACTCTTTGTGCATAAAGCTATTAATTTGGAAAGAAAGCTATCACTATTTTAAACTGTATGGGCTGGGGCTATAAACAAGTTCAGCTTTAAAACAACAGAGTCCTGTGGCAGTTCTTTAAAGGAACAAATTTATTGTGGCATCTGTTTTCATGTATTTGAGCCCACTTCATCAGATGTGTGCCATGTTGTTTAACAACACTTCAGGCATCTGATGAAGTGGGCTCTGGCCCACAAAAACTTATGCCACAATAGATTGGCTGGGCTGTAAGGTACCTAAAGGCTCCCCAATGTTTTTATATCAACAGACCAATAAACAGCTCCTCTGGAACTGGTTGCTGCTTTCAGTTACGCAGGCCTGATTCTACTGTACGTCAGTAAATTGAAAATGCATATATCTGAAAAGCAGATTGAATGCTGGTAGAGATTTTCCCCTCAGTCTTTAAGAAGCTGCCCAGCTTTATCCACATACTGTTTGGAACTCTTCTTTCAGATGACACAAGACCTTGTCCAACAACCTGTGTAAGGCCTGCTGCTCTGAAGGCAAAAAACAGTTGCTAAAAGACAACAAGATACTACCAATGAAATCTGTTTTCAGGAAGAATAAAGTAATTATATGTCTTCAGATTCAGTAACTGATGGCAAAGGACAAAAATAAAATTAATGTAATAATACTGAACCATTCTAACAGGGGGAAAATAACCAAGGAATACTCAAAAGGGATCATTCAGCTATTAATACAAACCATCTCTAGATAGTGTACAAATAACGGGTTACCACTTTCCCACTATCATCTGGTTCCCCTTACTCACTACAGTCCCATGCGATTTTTGTCCAGATAGGTCCCAGAATTCATGTTATGGCCTCTTTGATGGTCTAAATGGGCTCTTTTGCTCTCTTTCACTAGTGAAAAAGCTGGTAGGATCCAACCCAGAATATTTATACTTGGATAATCATGTTTCTTTGTGCAAGCACATTCCCCATAAGTTAACTGATGCCTGTTTGAAATGACTATGTAGCTCTTCTCTACAAAGAGAAGTTATAACCATCTTCTCTGATGGACTGTTTTTCAATTTTACCTCATGAATGGAGAAGGATATTTTTTATTCCTGCTTCACATCCCCATTTGGTCTATCTTGGAATACAGTGCTGTACACAATTCTGTATGCTGATATGGTATCTAAATTACATTATCAAGTATCTTAAGTACAGAGCAGATAATAATATATTGGATATACATGTTGGATTACTTGTGTATTTTTCGGTCCACTACTCACAGGACGGGGGGAGGCTTTTTTTTAGTCTGACCCTAAAGCGTATTTACTTCGAAATAAAAACTGAGCTCAAAAGGAATGACTTCCCAAAGAGAGCACTTAGGATTGCACACTTATGGCTGTCTCATTCATTATTGTAGTCTTCATTATTGCACACTTCAGGATTCAGGATTGCACACTTCATTATTGTACTCTTGATCATCAAAACCGGAATGTGAAAAATGACTCCGCTACATTTGAGTTGTGAGCAGTGTTCCCTCTAAGCTGAGTTAGTGTGAGCTAGCTCACAGTTTTTTAGCCTCCGGCTCACAGATTTTTGTCTTAGCTCAGGAAGGATGGCTCCAGAGCAAACTAATTCATGCAGCAGCCAAATCGCTCACTCATAACTTTAATGCCAGTAGCTCACCAAGTAGAATTTTTGCTCACAGGACTCCCCAGCTTAGAGGGAGCATTGGTTGTGAGCATTTTATTGGGGCATTATATCTATGATGCCATATATCTATGATGCCACTCACAAGTGATGGACATACATTGAGGCCTTCAGTTTTTTATGTACAAACATGAGGCATTTTATACATGGCATTTGCCATACCTAAGCTCGGGTGGTATCAACCAACATTATTTCAAACACTTCACGATATTTGGGAGTTTTTGAATACATCCCTACATATACTGAGATGCCTCTCCTGATGCTTGGTTTGTGTTTCCTATCCCTGGCTGTTTTGGTCTGATGCCCATGAGCCAGGCCTTGATGTGGGTGTGGTCGTAATTCTGGCTCTCCCTCTTCCTGTCATGTGACTGTAATGTCAGATGCTTGTAGCTCAGTGTGTCTCAACCTGCAGCCTGGGGGATTAAAAATTAGTCCTAGCTCTGGAAACCTTGAAGACCACTACAGAGTTTATAGCACTTCATATTGATGATCTCAGTAATCCTTACAACAGCTGTGTAAGGCAGGCTGGTATTATTCCCACGTCGCAAATAGAAGGGTAGAGCTGAGAGAATGGTTTAACTAACAGACCAAGCGAGTTCACTGCGCAGGCAAGATTTGAACCAGGGCCTTCGTTGTCAGGCTCTGTGCCTCTAACACCAGTGAAATACTGGAATGCTGTTTCACTTGTTTACCAGACAAGGATATGACTTCAGCATTACTACAACATGTTAATTAAAAGGTGTTTGCGATCATACCTGCAAAACTGAATCATAAGGGGGGGAAGTCACACCTTTTATGAAGTCCTCTGAAGTAAATCCTCTCAATAACCACATCAGCATACAAATCTGATTAGAGAGCAGTTAAACCCCCCCCCCACAGCAACTTCTCCAAAGAGCTACTGTGCCACTGTGCCAGTCAACACGATGTTCTGGCACCTCAGTACAGGCTACTGACTTTTCTTTATGTCCATGAACTTTTAAGTAACCTCTACCTCACAGAAAGGACCAAAAGAGACATCTGTAAAAAACCTATTTGATGTCAAACTGTCATTTCCCATCTGGCACAGTTAAAACAAAACATAAAATGTTCTAGCCCACAAGCAGTGCGCAACAATATCCTGGCTCCAAATGCAACAGTTGCAGAATTGCAAAAAAAGGATGGGGGGGGGGACCTTTTCCTGTTATTCTACAGAGAAAAGGAGACACAACTGGAACATCACTGTGATTCTCTTATGGAACACCATAAGCAGCTACTCTGCTTATTTGAAAAGCACCCACTCAAAGGTAATTTGCTTTACAGCTTGAATACCATTGTTTGGAAAGAGGCTAACTGATCCCGCAAAATGCACAATAAACCATACTGCTCCTGAAGGCCTAGATTTTAAAACAGTCTGGAAGCATTTCACCTTAGAGAAAGCATTCAAGGAATTCAATGTATAAATACAGACAGGAGGGGGGCTCTTGAGAAATGAAGGATGACACTTGGCAATAAAGGCTCCTGTTCTCAGAAGCCCCCCTCCTACTGCTCAATCTTTACCTTCCTTGGATGCCTGCAAGGCAAGCCTCACACATGTCAAAAGTAACCATGCTCATCCAGTCCCCACCCCCAAGCTTACTAAATGGGAAAACGCTGCTTATGTTTCTGACAAGCAGGAAAATTCGGGAGAGAAGAGGGAGGTAGCCACCTACACACTACACTGCAAGACCTGTACTCTTGAAAATAATCGATATGATCACTCGTTCAGGAAAAACAGCAGACACACAACATTGCATAGAGAATGAAGACAACAGCACACCGGCCGTGCTGCGTGCCTACCACTCCTCCTCCCTGCCGCCCACCTACCCACCCCACGTCTCCCATGCCTTTTCCCTTCTTGTACGGATGGCTGATTCACACCGGTAAGACCGAATCCACCTGAGCCCAAAGGACCCAGGAAGGGAGAAAAGGCGCGGTACCTACCGGTCCCAAAGGCTTTGGCCACCAGCCAGGCTAGATTACAGGCGATTTTCGCTCTGCCGAAATCGTAATGATCAAAGGGCTTGATGGCAGGGACAATGAACGTCTTTCTCATTTCCTTGACGTCTGCAGCATCCCCCATTTTTCGATCCCTCCCCCCACCCACAGAGCCTGGGTTTTTCTGCAAAGGCAAATTACATGGTTCTCCTTCCAAAAGACGACTCCTCAGATCTATGTCAAAAACCGCAATTAGCAGGCCGATTCAAAAATTTAAAAAATCCCGTAGTAGCCGAGGATGGAGATGATGCAATGGAACTCAGCGGTGTTTAGGGGGAGAAATCCCCTCCCCACTCGCTGCCTCTGCACAGGAATGTGGAACGAGCCCCGAGTGTCCTCTCCTCCTTGGCCCTCGCTCGCTTTGTCTCGTTTCCCCCCCCCCTCCTAAATCAGAGTCAATGACAGCGGAGGAAATCCCTCTGAAGGATTTTGGTTTCCTTCCAAAAAAAGCAGCCGTTCCAGCGAGCCTTGGAGATCCCGGCTCTGCCCACCCCCAAAAATGCAGAGGGGGCGGGGAAGGGAGCCAGAGTCTGGAAAGAGGCGGCTGGCCGATTTTCCTGCAGCGGCGAGGACAGGGAGATGTCCGAATGCCCCAGCCCCGCTACCCGAGCAAGCTGGCGCGCCGCGGCATGGAAAAACCCGAAGCGGCTGGGTGCGGCGCTCGTGCGGCCAGCTTGTTACTCCTTCTGGTGTTCCTCGGGCTGAGCCGGCCTTAGCCTCGCCTCTTCCCTCATCGGCGCTCCTACTTCTCCAGCCGCCGGAGCTTTCCTTCCTCCCGCTGCTGCCGCACTAGACGAGAAAATGAAGGGGGAAGCCGCCGGGCGCAAAAACGCATGCGCACTCCCCTGGTCCCCATAGCCCCCTCCTCATTGTGAGCAGGCTCCGGCTTGGGCGGAGCTGCCGAGGGGAAAAACCAAGGGGAGGAGGAGGAGAGGGGAGTCGTCCTTCCCCACCGCCCGGCCGGGAGCAGGGAGGGTCACGTGGTCGGGCGGCTGTACAATGGGCCATTCTTGACGCCGGGCCGAAGCTCATCATCGCCGCTGTCGCGGTCATCATCCGGCTCCGAGGCGCATCCCCCGAGGCGGAGTGCCAGAGGGACTGGCGACGCCTGGGGTGGGGAATCCTTGGAAGCGGCAGGACTACAGGGCCGCTTTGGAGGCCGCCTGCGGTGGATGCGTCGGGGAAGGTTAAGCGAGGGTGGGCAGCGGGACCCGTATGCGCGCGCAGGGTGGACAGACGAGACTAGCCTGGAAGAGCTTTTAACAAGCCGGACGTGAAGGAAATCTTAAGGCGGTGGGAGGGGGGGAGATGGGGGGGGAATCTCTCAGACACGGGGCCGATTTCACGTGTACGTTGTCAGTGGCCTTCCTGAGGTATTTGAGTAGTTTTGTGTCATGCGTAATAATGGCATTATTTATGGATACATACATACATATCTATCTATCAACCCACTGAGGACCCAAAGCGGCGTACATCATTCTCTTCTTCATTTAATTTCCACAACAACCCTGTGAGGTAGGTTTGAGTGGCTAAAGGGCAGACAGCAAGCTTCCAGGACAGAGTGAGAATTGGCCTGACATTGTACCTGCTACACCACACTGCTTCTATTTAAACAGTTTCTACCTCTGAATCTATGTGCGGGCTTCTGCTGCTAATTTCAGTAGATTTTTAAAAATGTGTTCTTCACAAGTGAAGCTGCCGTATATGTTTAGCTAAGTTAAGTTTTATTAAGATTATATATATTTCTTTATTTAGGAGATGTTTATCCCACACTTCCTCCTAGGAGCTAGGGTGGCATACATTGCTGTGTGCTAATTCGTTATATCTTCACAACATCCCTGTCAGGTAGGTCAGGTTGCTTCTGAATACCTGGCCCAAGGTCCTCCAGAAAGCTTCATGGCAAAGTGGGAATGTAAACTTAGATCTCCCAGATCCTAACTAGTGAGCTATTGTCTACTTATGACTGGCCCTGGCTGCCCAGGGTCTTGGGAAGGAAAAATAATCTTTCCCAACACTTGTCCAAGATTGCTTAGCTGGAGATGTCTGAACCTGGAATCTCATGCATGCCAAGCAGGTGCTGTGCAACTGGGCATTGCCCTGTTCCTCGCATTTGTATCCAGTGAGCTTAGAGTGGCATGCCTGAGCACTGCTGTATTTGATCTTCTAAAGTTCTATGTAGGTTAGCTGTGAGAAGGAGTGACTGGTCTACAGTCATCCAGTGAGGGTTATGGTTTGAGTGAGGATTCAAACCGAAGTCTCTGTGGTCCAGCTCCAGCACTTTAACCACTACACAGCACTGTAGCTTGAGAACCAGTGTGATGTAGTGTTAAGAGTGCTGGATCAGAATCTGGAAATCCCACATTCAAATCCCTGCTCAGCCATTACACTCACCAGTGTTGCTTCCACGTGGAGCTCTTGCTCTCCGTTTGTGCCCCCCTCCACAGTAGGAAGTTTTTAAAAATAGACTTCCACACAACATCATTGTGCAGCCTGCCTCCTCTAGTTTCCCTGGGGTCTGCTCCTAAACCTGTTTTGGTAGATTTTTTCCTTGAAAGTGGCATTGTTAAGAATGTGGATGGGAAGGTGTGTCCACATCCAGGGCCCACATCCCACACCTCCCTGCTTATATCCAGGGCCGTTTTCCCCCCATTCACCCTCCAGGCTTGCTGTTTCCCCTCTCCCATCACTGGCAGGCTTTTTACATGGTTTTTTCTTTGTTTATATTGCTGTGCTGTTAGGACACTGCAGTGGTGTACCTAGTGCTTGGGAAAAAAGGCAGGAAGCAAGGGGAAAACACAGAGAAGATCCCCATGTGTAGAAGCTCCAGTATTGCTGTGAATGCCTTTGCATTATACAGGCCTTTGTGACAGCAGTCTAGGTGAGCTTGGGCCAGTCATTCTCAGCCCTACCTCATGGGGTTGTTATAAGAGTAAAATGGGGAAGGGGAATCGTGTACACTGTCATGAATTCCTTAGAGGAAGTCCAGGATTTTAAAAACATACTAGATGAGAATGTGGAGCAGATTCTACTACAATTCCTAAGGAGTAGCTCTGTTAGTCTATTGCAGAAAAAATGAAAAGGAGTCTTATGGCAATTTAAAAAACTAATGCATTTTTATTCCAGTCTTTTGGTCTAGAGCACACGCATGAGGCAAATCCTCATAAGGTCAAACCCTGGGTTTTATGTCCTGACTATGCTGGTCCCAACTTTTCAAGGTGCCACAAGATTCATGTTTGTTTTATTACAAATAATAATTACAGGGTATGGTTTTGGGGCTGCGGTGGCTCAAGTGGTTAAGACACTGAACTGCAGGCTGTGGAAGGTCAGTAGTTCAGCAGTTCGAGACCCGAGTTGCCGCATGACGGAGTGAGCTCCCGTCTCTAGTTCCAGCTCCTGCCAACCTAGCAGTTCGAAAGCAAGAAATTGCAAGTAGATAAATAGGTACCACTTTGGTGGGAAGGTAACAGCGTTTCGTGCGCCTCGGTGTTTAGTCATGCCAGCCACATGACCACGGAAACGTCTTCGGACAGCGCTGGCTCTTTGGCTTTGAAATGGAGATGAGCACCGCAACCCTAGAGTCGGATTCGACTGGCTTTCGAGCAAGGGAACCTTTACCTTTACCTTTATGGTTTTGGGGGTGCATTGTAGTTGAGAGGTTATTTGTTTGTTCTTTACTTTTGGAATGCTTCCATGCCAAATGGAATGTCTCTTCATTAGAGACAATAGACATATCCGGGTTTCATAGACAATTCCCAGGTCTACAGAAATTGTGCTGGGGTGGTAGGGATGATAAAGATCAGCGTGACTGGGAGGAAGGCTGTCATCCTCTGTGCGATATTTCATGCAAAATATCTCCACTGTAAGGCTTCAGGTATGTCTGAGTGTGCATTCTGTAGCTAGTGTTTTTGTGCTGCCTTTACTCAGGAAGCAAAATTATCCTATCAACACTATTCATCAGACTGCAGGTGAGAGGAGGGGCCAGAGTTCAGTGTTGGGGCACATGCGTTCCATTCAGAAGGTCCCAGGTTCAGTCCTGAGTATTTCCAGCTAAAAGAGATCACGGGTAGCAAAGCTGGAAAAGCAAAGTCTCTGGAAGTCTGAGTATTGCTGCCTGGAGCAATGGGCTGATTCAGAATAAGGCAGTTTCCTATGTTAAAGGAAAATTGCACGGACATAAAAAGGATGCAGTTTTCTCTGTCCTGCATAAATACTAATAGGAAGATGTTTGAACACATTGATTGTAATGTGCTTTGAGATGGCTAGCTTTAATATGATGAAGCTTTTACTCCTTAACATGTTTTCAGTGTAAGGTTTGAACACCCACGATACAGCAGCCTCCTGATGAAGCTAAGTGGGTCAGGGTTAGGTCAGTACCTGGCTGGCAGACCACCTGGGAACATAATAACAACCAGCATGTATAGTGGTTAGAGTGCCAGACTGGGATCTGGCAGACCATGAAAGCTTGCTGCATAAGCTTGACCCAGATCTTCTCTTTCAGCCTTAACCTTCTTCAGAAGGTTGTTATGAGGAGAACATGAAGGGAAAACCATGTATGTCCACTGTCAGCTCCCTAGAGGAAAAGTGGGGTGAAAATGTACTAAAGGTATGCTACCTTTTTTTTTTAAGATAAACAGCATATATCCAACTATAACATAACAAAACAGCTTTTTCCAACTATAACATAATAAACATAAAAGGAATCTGAACAACCTTATTATCACAGTATGCTACCTTGAAATCCATGAAGGAAAAAAAGTGGGATATAAATTAATAAAACAAAACTCAGTGGAACTTTGTGTATGTGTGTTAATGCTGTCAGGTCGCTTCTGACTTATGGCGACCCTATGAATTCACATCTTCCAAAATGTACTAGCATTAACAGCCTTGCTCAGGTGTTGCAGACTGAGGACTGTGGCTTCCTTTATAGAGGCAATCCATCTCATGCTGGTTATTCCTTTTTTCCTGCTGCCTTCATTTCTTAGCATTATTGTCTTTTTCAGTGACTGTTGACTTCTCATAATTTGGCCAAAGTAGTTTTATATGTCCTCATAAACATGCCTAGCATTGTGTTACATATATATGTAAGGCCACGACCTTAGTCATGTATTCAACTTGGTTCACTTTTCAAAATCGTATTATTTTTCAGTTTTCCCCCTCTTGATTTAGAATGATGGCCTTAAAAAAGGAAATCTCTCCTGTGATACAATGGCAGCATTATGAGACTTATGTTCTTATTTTTTTCTGAGATACTTTTCTGCACCTGTGCAGTACACCAAGGTATATTGTGTAAAAACCACATTTTGTTGCATAGGCTAGTGCTGAATCCCACCAATTTCCATGGAACTTTCTTACAAGCGCATTATGTTCAGCATTGCAGCCTTGTCACCAAGATCTTAGGCATGACATATCACATAGAGGATGACAGTTAAAAGGTAAAAGATGCTATAGATGTCCATCATCTGAGGTATCCAGCCTGGTAATAATAGATGTATTTACAGTACGCACCTGGCTGTTAACAATAGTAATTCCTACCAACAGTAATTACACATTAGACTGCTGCACAGAAGCAGTTGACTCGTTGGCTTGGTTCAGACATTATGCCAAACTGTGGTTTGGCTCTGCATGAATTAGCCTAGGGAAACTTGGGTTGCTGTCACACAGTTCCCCCCCACACTTCTGCTTCCATACCATGTTGTCCTCTGTTCATCCACTTACCAGCTTTTCCGTGTCCTCAGCATGCTCTTTCTCATACTTGGCTTATGACTATCTTTTCTGAAGGAATGTGGTCAAAATGCATCAACATCCTGTCTGAATGGGAAGGGTTGCATTGCTGAAGGCATTGCCCACATCATTGCTATTGTCCTGGTTTACAGGGAGAAAGCAAATCATAGTTTTCTAGGTTTGATGTAATGTCAAACCAAAAACTAGAAAGCAAATAATTAGCTCCCAGCATGTGAGATAAGGGAGAGAGGACGCAAGCCTTATGTTCCTCTAGGGTTGCTCATATTTATTTATGTGCTTCATTTGTACCCCCACCTTCCTCTTCAATGGGGATCCTCAGCAGCTTACATAATTCTCCATTTTATCCTCTCAACAATCCTGTGAGGTAGGCTAGGTTGCGAGTTTATGACTGGCTAAAGGTCACCCAGCAAGCCTCTGTGGTAGAGTGGGGATTTGAATTTGATTCTCTCAGATCTAGTCTGGTACCCTAGCCATTACACCACACTGGCTGTACATATTCTACATTTAATGTTTTAGAGTTCCATTGGAGCTAAGCTTTTATGTTGTGTATATGAACTGTCTCAGATTTTGCATGTACTTTATCTGAACAGTATCTACCAGAAGATTTTGGTTGCTATGTCATGATCGCTTTCTCCAATAAATATGAGGATTCATTTGCAGAAATCACTGTCTCTGTGTTCAGTGCCCATAATCCGTTTAGGGATTAAATGCAAATCTATATATTTATCTGGGTGTAAGAGCTGCGGTGGCTCAAGTGGTTAAGACGCTGAACTGCAGGCTGTGGAAGATCGGTAATTCAGCAGTTCGAGACCCGAGTGTGCCGCATGACGGAGTGATCTCTCGTCTCTAGTTCCAGCTCCTGCCAACCTAGCAGTTCGAAAGCAAGAAATTGCAACCCTAGAGTCGGATTCGACTGGCTTTCGAGCAAGGGAACCTTTACCTTTACTTTTTTAAAAGAATAGGTATCACTTCAGTGGGAAGGTAACAGCGTTCCGTGCACCTTGGTGTTTAGTCATGCCGGCCACATGACCACGGAAATGTCTTCGGACAGCGCTGGCTCTTCGGCTTTGAAACGGAGATGAGCACCGCAACCCTACAGTCGGATTTGACTGGCTATCGAGCAAGGGAACCTTAACCTTTACTTTAAGTGCCATGATACTCACAAGATTGTTATCCTAATGGACTTAATAAGAAGTAATTAACTACTGAACTCATTAGAACTTATTTCCAAATAAGTAGGTTTAGGATCAGTCTATTCAGAACAAGGCATTTATATTTCAATGCATTCTTAAGAACACATTTAATTGTTTCATGAGTTACATTTTATGTGTATCATATTTTGAGCAGTGTGTGGTTCAGAAAACTTTCAGAGCTTTTCCTTATTTTTAAAAATAGTACTACTTGTATTTCCATATTTCTAGAGTCAGGTTACCCTGTTCTGGCTCTGTTGTCATGGAGAACTGCAGTTCAGGCATTTCCAAAGCCTTGTGGATTGTCAGGGCATGAAACAAATGTGCATCTGTTACCAGCCTCTGGGCCTCATCTTTCTAATCATATAAACCATTTGATGAAAGCTTCAACCACAACGGCATTGTATTTCAATTTTATTAATCATCTCTGCTAGGAAAGGTATTTTTTTTCTTTCCACAGCTTCTGTGCAGTTCACCTATGTGGAAATGAAGGTTTCCTTTTTTACTTAAGTCAGGACATAATACCTTAAAAGAATAAAGTCATTATTCTCATTATTGTGTGAATATAAATTATTTCAGTTGACTGGCTCAAATAAGGGCAACTATTCTTACTACTGCCATCTAAAAGAGTTTGGGGTAACTAGGCTCTCCCAATAGATGGATATAACTACTACTACTTATAATAAGTTTTTAATGAAGTTTCTCAAAGTTATAGAAATGTGTGTTATCAGGCACTGGGAATTACAATTGTGGCCTATGAAGAGAGATGGAGGGAGCCCTATTCACAATAAGGTGAGAGGACAATATAAATTATGTATAACTGCCCTCAGAGACCAGTGCAGGAAATCTTAATTATTTCACTGTGGCCATTGAGAAAAGAATGCAGGTAAGGAAGCCCAATTTTTAAAAAAAGATTTTTCAAGATGCTGCAATTTCAAGCAGAGGAATGGTGGGAGAGGAAAAACATGTAATCCTTTCCCAGTCAGTCATCTTTCTGCATAAAATTACATCTTAAATCTATTTTTTTGGGGGGGGGGCAGGAAAAGGGTGCAGTTTGCAGAGACACATCCCTCCTTTCTCAGGAAAAAAAAATTGCATTTAACCCCATTAAACTGTCCTACTCCTGTTACTTATGTCTATCAACCCATGAACTCTCTTATTCTCTGTAGCAGCTGTTTTCATACTGAATTCTGGGAAGCCCTGTTGTCTCTTGGAAAGTGATCAGAGTTTCTGAGAAGATTTATTTATTTATTTATTTATTATTTAGATTTTTATCCCGCCCTCCCCGTAGGCTCAGTAATGGCGCCCAAGCTTCCCCTTAAGACAGCCTACCAATCATCCCCTGTCGTGCAGCCGTAGGAGAACGTTGGTCTGTACTGTAGCGCACTCTCAGGAGTTGGGACCAGTTTACAGATGAGGCAGTCGAAATCTGAGGTGATAAAATGGGCTGTTCCATTTCAGACTATAGATAGTCTCACTTTTTAATGCTGACATGTAAAAATTTCCTTCAAATAAAAAGCACATTAGGAAGAAAGTACTTCACACCCTGAGTTAGTTTTCCAATTACTGTGAATTACCAATGTAAGAGTGCTTCAAAAAATGCAGTTTCACAGGTGCAGAAAGAAGTGGTACAATCCACTCTACAATCTCCGTTCTGCTGCATGGGTAGACCTTGCCTCAGGTCATGAGGGATAAAGATGAGCCCCAGGATGCTAGGCGAATACTTCATATTAACTGGGTATCTGAACACACCCACATAATCTGTTATGATATGCAGGGTTCTGTGGTGAAGAAGTCAGTGTGGGTAATTGTTTCCTAAAGGTATAAACTTAAAACTACTGTCCTACAAAAAATAACCAATCACTGCCATGTGTTGGATCCCCAAGCATCGAGAATAAATCCACGTTTTCAAGAAAAGCAAAATTTATTTCAAAGCGTTGAAGACATACTCAAACACGTTCTTTGTTAGAACTGGGGATACACAGTTAGGGCGAGCATAATAAAGGAAATTCAAACAGATACATATCCAATGAATAATATTCCCGCTGGCGGGCTAATGAAACGGTTGCGCGCCCAGTCCATGGGAACCAGGCAGAACATCAGACAAAACACAGGTGCAGTTCTCATGAGATAGCAATAGGCAAGCATTACAGCATCTTCTCCCCCACACATCCACCAGTAGTTATCTTAGGCATTCCAGCACAGAAGCAGGATAATATAAACAAGCCGGGTGCAACAGGGTAAGGATATGTACACAGAGGTCACAGAAAACAGAATGGCAGCATGCTGACATACTGCCCCCCTTAAAATACACTTAAAACACACCTCCCGGGTCGGGCGGGAGATCTCCCGGGCTGGGCGGGAGACCTCCCGGTTTGTCCGGGAACCTCTTGTGGAAACTACAGATCAGGTAAGGGGCCCGAATATCCCCTTCTTCCACCCATTCGCGGTGCTGGGGACCGAAATCAACCCATTCAATAAGGTACCAGAGTTTACCACGTTTCAATTTACAATCAAGGATATCAGCGATCTCAAAATGTTCATCCCCTTCCAAAATGACAGGTGGAGGAGGAGTAACTGCTGGTCTCCAGGGAGACGGGCCAGGATCCTTCTTCAACAGGCTCATGTGAAAAACAGAATGCAGAGCACGTA
>NW_015173141.1:762767-838344 GCF_001447785.1 Gekko japonicus | reverse complement strand
TCCCCTTCTTGCAAAATAGCGGCTCCCATTGCCACATCCGAGGCATCAGTCTGGACAATGAATTTTTTAGTTTCATCAGGGCGCGCCAGCACGGGCTCAGACGTGAACATACGTTTAAGTTTCTCAAAAGCCTCCGCGCAAGCAGGGGACCATTTAAGTGGGGCGCCTGGTTTGGTAGCATCAAACCCCTTTCCCTTGGTTTTTAACAAATCGGTTAGAGGAAGGGCAATTTGAGCGAAATTTTGGATGAAATTTCTGTAAAAATTGGCGAATCCGAGGAACATTTGCAATTGTTTGCGGGTTCTGGGGGGTTCCCATTCAAGCACAGCCTGTATTTTAGCAGGGTCCATTTCCACCTTCCCCCCGGAGATGCGATAACCCAAAAAGTCAATGCAGGGCTTGTGGAATTCACATTTAGACAGTTTGGCGAACAGGTTGTGCTCATAAAGCCTCTTAAGGACCTGGCGCACCAATTTAATATGCGACGGTAGGTCCTGGGAATACAGCAACACATCATCAAGGTAAAGAACCACCCCTTTGAACAAAAATTCATGTAGGACCTCATTGATTAAGTTCATGAAGACCCCCGGAGCCCCTTGAAGCCCGAAGGGCATAACGAGGTATTCAAACTGCCCCAAGGGGGTATTAAACGCAGTCTTACTTTCGTCCCCCTCCCTAATGCGCACTCGGAAATATGCATCCCGTAGGTCAAGTTTCGAGAAGATTTTGCCTTTGGTGGCCTCTGCTACCAAGTCCTTGATAAGGGGGAGGGGGTAGGCATTGGACAAAGAAACAGCGTTCAAACCCCTATAATCCGTGCACAATCTGAGCCCCCCGTCTTTCTTCTTTCGGAAGAGTACCGGCGCGGCGAAAGGGGAGGAAGCCGGGCGAATGAAACCGCGGGCCAAGTTTTTATCAATAAAATTCCGCAGTTCAACTTTCTCAGCCGGCCCCATCGCATAGATTTTACCTTTAGGCAATTTACAATCAGGCAAGAGTTCAATAGCACAGTCAGTAGAGCGATGGGGGGGCAGTTCGTTAGCTTCTTCTTCGCCAAAAACTTTCGCCAAGTCTCTATACTCTCGAGGCAAAGACGCTAACTCTTCCGGCTTCAAAGTGCCGCAGGGGAACTGCGCGGCAGGCCGGTCCCCCCACGAATCCAACCAGCAGTGATCTACACATTTTGGCGACACGAATTTGACAACCCCTTCTTCCCACAAGATGTAAGGGTCATGGGTAAATAGCCAGGGACTCCCCAGTACCAAATCAAACTGCGACTTAGGGGTAACAATGAAGGTCCTGGATTCCCAATGATCGCCAGCCCCCAACCGCAAAGCCATAGTCTCATGCGTACAAGGTTCCATGGGCGCCCCATCCATTTGGGTAAAAATGATGGGAGATTTCAAGGGGGTTATCCCCGCTTCCAGTGTCAATAACACTCTAGGGCTGATGAGATCCCTCCCACACCCAGAATCAATCAACGCTCTCACCCTGACGTGGGTACCCAGGAGCGGATTCATTAAAGAAACAGTCACGAAAAACAGGGAAGGGGTTTCTCTCACCACCTTGGGCGCAGTGCTGGAATGGCCGTGTCGTTTTGCGCCTCTCACAACAGGCCGTTGTCGTTTTCCGCCGGTTCAACCTCCACGTCCTCTTCTGACTCGGCAGCAAGCGGCTCGGTTCCTTCCGGACCTTGGGCCGCCTGAAGAGCTTTGGAGAATCGTGGTTTGGCCATCCCCGTCTTCCCCGGTAGTGGCGTCTTAGGCTTCGGAGTAGGCGGCTTGTCTTTAGCTTGACGGCTGCCACAATCCACGGCGAAATGCCCCTTCTCCCCGCACTTCAGACAGAGCCCCATCTTCATGCGCAGGTCTCGTGCCGATTCCGACAGGCGTTGAGTCTTGGGTCTGGAGGCGCTGGCAGTGACGGGTCTGTTGGTCGTAGCAGCCAGGTCGAGCTTGATGGTGTTTAGCCGATCCTCTGCATTTTCAGCTTCCTGGGTCCAAGCCATCAGGGAGATAGGATTAACAGTCTTCAAAACCGTTTCTCGGATGTCCGCGTTGAGTCCCAATCGATACATTTCAGCCAAAATGTGATCGGGGTAGTCTCGGAGCTTTGCTGCCTGCTTGTGGAATTCCAGTGTGTATTCGCGAACCGACTTCTTGTTCTGACGATAGGTGCGGAGAAATGCTTTGGCCCTTTGGCTCGCGTTGACATCCTCAAACCGAGCCCGCAGCGCCCACATGAATGCTCGCAAATTCAAAAGTTCCGGACCGCGGTCATTGTGCAGTCCCACATACCATGTGGCGGCGTCTCCTTTCAGTCTCGCCGAGATGACATCAATGAGAGCAGCTTCATTTCGGAAGAGGTGTCGGCTCTCTTCTACGAATTTGTGCACCCTCACCGTGAAGAAGGCGAGTTCCTCTGGGTTGCCGTCAAAGGTAGCCTCCAGTAAATCCTTGGGTCTGGGCCGTGGAGTCCTTACCAACGGTCCCAGCTGCCCCGGAACTCCCCCGAGAGGAAGACCCGGAGCAACCGGTGGTCCCGCTGGCACTGGCCTCATCGGTGGCGGCAGACCCGGCGGCAGACCCGGCATCGGCTGTTGCGCAGGTCCTACTTGCTGCGGAGGTCCGGCCGGTGGCTGGGCAGGCACCTGCGGCGCGGGAACTCCCGGTGCTGGGGCAACTTGCTGCTGCGCGGCGTGTGCATCAAGAAAATTAGCCATTCTAATGTCCATCATCCCCGGCAGAGCTTCCATTACATCCTGGAATGCCCTCAACAGGTCCCTCACCGAGTATTCCAGTTCCTCCAGTCGTTCCCCGGTGGTTTCCTCAGGGATCGGATCTCGAGGGTGGGAGTCCGGGGGTGGGTCATAGTCTCCTTCCGTTTGGAAGCCCCCGGCTCCCTCCGAATCCTCTACGTGGCCTCGGGGCCCCGATGGCTCGAACATCCACTCCTCGAGGTCTTGCTCAGCACACCCCTTCTCCGCGTTAGTCCCCGGCTCTGGGAACAATCCCTTGTCAAACAAACTTTCACGTAATCCGCTCCCTCGACGGGAGTACACCTCACGGGTGCCTTGAGTGTTGTACATAGTCCAGTCATCCTGCCGTTGAGTCTTCCGCGGACCCCAGTGCGAAGGGGTCGGAGGCAGCCAAGACAGATGTGCAGGCCGGCGGGGAATCGTTCCCCCTACGGCACCCTCCAGCGAGGCTGCCGTCACCAAAGGAGCGGAGGTGTGTGGGACCAATCCTGAATCCCCCTCCGTTTTCGGTAGGTCTCCCTCAGCTCCGCTCATGATCTTGCCAGATTCGGAACGATAGGAGAAAGGGAGTTCTAACAATATGTTGGATCCTCAAGCATCGAGAATAAATCCACGTTTTCAAGAAAAGCAAAATTTATTTCAAAGCGTTGAAGACATACTCAAACACGTTCTTTGTTAGAACTGGGGATACACAGTTAGGGCGAGCATAATAAAGGAAATTCAAACAGATACATATCCAATGAATAATATTCCCGCTGGCGGGCTAATGAAACGGTTGCGCGCCCAGTCCATGGGAACCAGGCAGAACATCAGACAAAACACAGGTGCAGTTCTCATGAGATAGCAATAGGCAAGCATTACAGCATCTTCTCCCCCACACATCCACCAGTAGTTATCTTAGGCATTCCAGCACAGAAGCAGGATAGTATAAACAAGCCGGGTGCAACAGGGTAAGGATATGTACACAGAGGTCACAGAAAACAGAATGGCAGCTTGCTGACACCATGTGGACAAATTGTCCCTGGGTCTGGGAGTTAGTCATGTTGGACATGAAGCGCAAAGGTCCTTTTGTAATACTTCATTTATATTAGCTGTGCAAGAGTTTCCCATCATTCCTCTGTTAGGTTCAGTGGTCAGTAAGTGTATGTGATTGTAAGCATTATAAGGCAGGAAGAGAAGGAAAATAAGGTTACTGTTTTCAATATCAACCAGTGAAAATGACCTTGGGTAAATTGAAGGAAGTAAGAACAGGGAAAGATGGTAGCAGAGTAAGCTTCTAGATACAGTTCTTAATGCCATATTTAGAGCTGGGAAGGAATGGTAATCATTAGAGGCTCAGCATTTAATTTCTCAGTTTTGCCTTTTGCGGCCCTAAGAACATATGAATAAAATGGGGTTTACTTCTGAGCAGGTGTGTTTGAGCTAACTCCCCAAGTTGCCAAATACCTGTAATCTGTAATTCTATTTGCTATTACTTGGTGTTGTAAAAATGCATATTTGAATCCTTTTATGAAAAGTTAAACTGTTAACCTGCTGCTGAAATGCCACATACTCTCAGAGTGCTAGTGTATATGCTTTGTACTTTTTCACTTAGCAATTTTCCTCCACCTTTTCAAATTTATCAAGAAATTAAAGGCATTTTATCCTATCTGCTAGAGGTGTTATTTTGAAATTGTTTGCAGCCTTTAGGCATGCAATGCTCCAGAGGAAGTTAGTTACACTTGCGTTTAACTGAACTTATAGGATTTAACTTAGTAACAAATAATACATCCCATTGATTATGATGACGCTTAAGCACTACTAGCCATCTCTGTATTGTGATACCTGAGAAGACTCCTCTGCATTTCAGTGTTCCAAGAAAGCAGAATTTCACCAGGACACATGATAGTTGGGGGTGGGGCATGGAAGCCTATTTGCATTTGCAGACATAGATCCTTCATAATGCACACAGTAACTTGACACCAGGGCATCGCTCAGAAAAATTTCATTTGTCAGATAAGGTCAAGATCCCACTTTTTGATAAATTTTGTGCATTCAAAATACAGAACTACAATAAAGCAGCACGACAAAAGAGGCCGTGTTGTTAGAAAGATAGGCAGTAATTTGATCAGACGATCAGCAGATGAGGAGCCTAGGCAGATAAAACAGAAAAACATCTTGCAATAGTCATTCAAGACAGTGAGTTGCATGGTTTAGTTTGATAGCAAAGGTAGGCAGGGGATAAAATTGAGTACTGGAGTATGCTGTTACTCCCAGCTGGCCCCTTCATTGCAGGAGGGCAAGTCAAGCACAATCACAGCAACAGGTGTCATGATGCCTCTGAGCAAATTGGCACCTCTGTTTATTTAGTAAATTTATTGGTTGGATCTTTGAAAATGCCCAAGATAGCCTAGAAGAGCAGCATACTCTCAAGAACACGGCTTACCAAAAATCTCAGGGTCACTTCAGAGTTGGCTTTTTTAAAAAAAACTAAATAGTGAAAATGTTCTAGAGTGGAGACTACAGTAGGGAGTTTAAATGACAAATAAACAAGGCAAAATATAGGATTTATTATAGCAGGCATAGGAAGAAGATAGATTCCAGTGGTGCCATCAGGGATGGACTTTGGGGCAGGAGCCCAGAGTCCTGCCTTACGGGCTCTGGATAACCCTCACAAGAAGAATGTACTTTCCAGTAGAGGCATACATTACCACCGGGGAGAGACCATGAAGTCCAGAATCTACAGTGACCAAATCCACCCCTGGGGGCTATCAACTTTTGGGCAGGGGAGTTAGGGCAGACTCTGGCAGGTTCTTGGTGAAACCTGGAAGCATATTTGGCAGACCTCAGTAGTGATCATCTGACAGAATGCAGCGATAGAGGTCAAATCTGGCTAGTTGCCATCCAAAGGCAGGCAGTGGGGAAAGCCATTATTGTCTTGTCTCCTGCCGCATCAAAAGGATTTAAAGGTATATTATTAAAAGTCCTTCTAGTTGGTCCCCTGCACGTTGCTGCTTGGGAATATAACAGCCCAACCGATGAGTAAAGGAACAAAGGAGCAGGAGAAAATGGAAACTGTTCCAAAACCTGAGGCCTCTTGGGAACTAATCAAGGTGTGTCTGACCAAAGGCCTGGACCCACTGAGTGGCCCTAAACTGCCGTATCTGGTTTTCACCCACTTCTTTTGTATAAGAAGCCTCACAAATACAGACTGCTTACAAGGGTATCTAGAGTGAAGGTCAGGAAGTCATGATATGCAGGCAGAGAACAAAGTCATTGTCCAAAAGAAGGCTGTGAAGTATAGCTGTTTTAAAAGAAACTGTTGTAAGGATAAAACACTTAATGCTTCATGTACCAAGGATGAAATTGGTGCTGTTTGAAGTCAATGAGCTGGATCTTTAGGTACGGCTTGCGGTGGCATGGAAAAGTTCCAAGATTTCTGACTTGAGAACCTTAGAGATTATTGAGCAGGATTGGATGAATTATTTCGACAATTGACCAGACAGGCTGACTAGCAAGTTATTTGGGAAGACACAATTCAAGGGGTGCCCGCTATACTTGGAAGCAGTGTGCTAGTCAGAGGTCTTGTGCTGTTTCTAAGATGATGAACTCTACACATAAATCTGGGCACTGAACAAGATTAACCACAAATACAGCAGGGCCGGCCCCAGCTTATTTTGCACCCTAGGCAAGGATCCCTCCCCCCCCCTTCTGCCAACCATGGCTCGGACCCGTTAATTGGATCTTGTCCCCGGACCTCCCATTCCCCTGGCACCCATGCTCTTAACACTCACTTTTGCTTTTGTAACTTTGCCTGCTTTGCACATCTGGCTTCCACCAAGGAAGACTCTGCAAAGAAAGGCACTCACAGTCACAAACAACCTCTGCTTCTCACTTGCCTTGACAGTTCCTTGCTGGGGTTGCCATAAGTCAGTTGCGACTTGAGTGTCCTTATGTAATAGCCCCCCCTACTTAGGTTCTTCTTTGACTCAGCTGAGTGACCCTTCTGTGCCCAGAGGGCTAAGTTCTTTGGTGGAATTGGTGTTTGCATCATCAGAAAGATCATAACATGTTTAAAACTCAGTAGTGTTTGCAGCTGAACCAGAACGGGTGTGTGTGTGCCAGTTTGACGCCCCTAAGGGCCGGTGCGCTCTAGGCGAGTGAGCGAGCCGGCCCTGAATACATGTATGACACCCCCCACTCCCCACAAAAGTTTTCCTTATCTCACATTCCACTTTGTGTGTATGTAGATGTATGATGCAGGAATGGTAGGATTCAGAGGATCCCTCACCCTCCCTGTTTGCTTCTGCAGTACAAATTGCCCTTCAAACATATTTAGATCTCCGTGAGGTCAAAAAGGTGCTTGGGGGAGCCAAGTGGTGGGAAAGGAAAGGGTTAAGCACTTCTGTCACATTGCCTCCTTCCAAGGCAGTTCCCTCCCCCCTTGGTCTTTCTGTGATTTACTGTAGGTGTTTGGAATGTAATGTTTAGTTCAGGACTCAGGGTGTGCCCCAGAACCATCTGCAATGTTGGAGGGTGCTCTTAGGTTTACTTCTGTCTCTCACACAACAGATTATGTAATGTAATTTATTTCGGCTTGCATGACCAAAAGTCTTAAGCACACTTATACACATTTATAAAAGTACCATTCATAGAAAAACATCAAAACTTATTAAAACAATACTAAGTCATAAACAGTAGGGAGCATTATCCAAATATAAGTGTATTACAGTAGGTGGAATCCTCAGACAAAATAAATCCTCAAGCGGGTGAACACAGAATAAGATCAGAAAGGTTTGGACATTCCCCTCCTTTTTCCTTTTTCTTGTTTGTCACCAGGGCCAAAAACATAGCTACTGCTTTGGTAACTGAATTATCAACTTTGTCAGATAAGAGAACAGAAATTGACCAGGGAAGGGAGGGAAGCTTTTCTTTTATCAAGATAGGTATAATATACTTCTGCCTCTCCATATTCCAGTTGGGGCAAGTTAGCAATATATGATCCATCGTCTCCACCCTACCTTGATTACAATCGCATGTCCGTTCAGAGAACGGGATGCCATGAAAGCGGCCAGAGACTATATTCGACGGGAACGTGTTCAGTCTAGCCAGTGTGAAGGCTCTACGAAGTACTGGACTTTTGAGAGTGTAACAGTAAGTAGGGATCACAACCGGCGGTGGGAGGCCAAGGGATAGGCCCGAGCAGGTGCGCCGAGCTCCAACAGATTATGCACTTATCTACTATTTGTGCTATAGCTCTTCAGACTGTAGGTGGAGGTTTATGTGATTGAATGCTCTTCTATACAAAAAATTCTCGGGGGGGGGGAGTAGCATTTAAGGAAGAAGACAAGGTTGGTGCCTTTTCCCTTGACACCCCCCACTCCTATTAAGAATAATGACACCTGCTTTTTTAATGTGCAGAGAGATTTGTTTTATGTCTGGAGGAGCATGCAGTCTTGTAAATTCCCTCCACCTTCTGAAGTTCTGGAGTTCAGAAATAAGTTGAGTACTTTTTATGCTGTGTGTGAGAAAAAGGCTTTTATTTAAACTGTTAGCCATGCAATCCTAGAAAGAAAGAACATGACATATTGGATGCATCTGATGCCCTACTTCAGCAAGCACCCCTGTATGCTTTAATATAGCCCTAATCATGCCATATAGAGAGAATTGTTTACAATTTGCATCATTACTACAGGTCAACAATTCAAGAAAACTCTAAAAACCAAAATTATCACTGGAACTATTTCTAGAAAGTCCAAGGCTGAGGGACAGCAGCAAATGGGATATTCAGGAGTCACAGCACTGACAGGATTGCCCGATACCTAGACACTTACCCCCACCCTCACAATAGTTCTATGGGTTGGCCAGCCCTGCTGATAACAAGATCAGGACTGGTTGGGGGAAAACATAAAGCCAGGGCTCTGTGAGTGTGTCTGTTCTGCAAGGGCACAGAATTCATCTTCCTGAGATTTTCAGCTTTCTTTTTTCAAAATAGCAATGTTCCCTATGGCTGTGAAGATATGCTTCAAAAACAGCCCTGGATTAACCATTAGGCAAAATAAGCATGTGCTTAGGGCACCAAGGGAAGGAGGGGCACCACAGAGGGTTGGGGTTTTTTTGCTTATATTGCTTACCGCTATTTAGTGTTAAATAAAATAAAATGTTTATATTTAATATAGTTGTGGGGTCCGGCCTGGAGTTGGCCTTAACCTGACTCTATTGAAAAATGTATGAGCAATGCTATTGAAAAGGACAAAAATGCCTTGCCTTCATGGGGGAAGGGCTTCAGCACCCTGCCTAGCTGTGTGTGTCCTTCCTGATTATTAGCAAAACCAGCATAACTTGTGTAAAATAAGATGATCTATTCTATTTGCATACTTTATACAGGTCTCAGAGTCCAGCTTTTCTTGCACAGAATGTAGTTTGCTTTTTGCTAGAAGAACTGCTGCCTTCTTGATTTGTATTACTGATCAGTTACATCCGTTAGAATCCTCACTTCCTGAATGACCATCAATAAAGAGTGGCGTGAGGGAGAGTCCTTTCTTAAGACAGCCTTTAAGCAGTCTGATTGCATGGAGTATGACAGCATGGCTAAAAAGTGTCAGGGTATAACTAACTGCTACTGTAAACAGACGTTAAGGCATAATGAAGCAGTGGCATCCTTCTTAAATCCGTTGATGTCAGTGGGCATAAAAAGGGTGTAATATGTTTAGGATGGCGCTGCAATCCAATAATCTTAAAGAGGCTTCTCAAGGCTATTACAGATTGCCCTGTTCAGACAAGTTCAGACCCCCTAAGGACATAAGAACAGAGTGATGCAAATACATTGCAGCTTCTCAAGGTTTTTATGTAGGACAAGTGGGGAAAGAAATTTGCAGGGAAGGGGACACTTCCCAGCCTTTGCTTCCTTCACTTTCCCCCCTTCTCTGTCAAAGTTCCCCCTCTCTTTCTGTCTTCACCCCTTACCTATTAATTTCCTCTCACCCTCTTCTCCCCTCAGCCTGTCAGTCTTCCCCCCTCTTTCCCCCACCCCTTTTGTTATATATTGGGCTGGAACCTTCCAGGTCTGTCCATAAGAGACAGGCTGAGCTTAGAGCTCTGGAACAATAGAACACCAGGATTCTATAGATAACCAATGAGAAGGCAATGTTATGCAAATAGCCTATAGTTGGGGGTGTGTTTGGGTGTGGTTTTTGCATGCTACTTAAACAGGGCAGTTGCCCTGGAGTCTTCGGTCTTGTTCCTGAAATCACTTAATAAAGTAGAGCTGTTCACTACAATGCGTCTTGAACCCAGTATTTAACACATTTCTCTAGCAATCTTCTCTAATCCACCTTTTCTCTCCTCACCCCTTGTATGGCTATCTCCCCCTCTCTTACCCCAGTCTTTCTCAGACAATGTTCCCCCTCTTTCTCTCCACCTCTTCTCAATCTGCCCCTCTCTTTGTCTCACCCAATCTGTTCCCTCCCTCAGTCTCCCTTCTTTTTCTTTCTCTCCCCCCCGAATCTCCGCCTTCTTCTTTTACCCTACCCTGGGAGCCATGGTGGCTGTGACATCAGCAGGGCTGTGGTGGTGGGGATCCCATCTTCCCCACTATTGCCGAGCCTTGCTCAGCTCCAGGCCCCACCACCCACAGTTGAACCCAGCAGCGGTGCCTTGAAGCCACTCCAAGCCCAGAGCAGCTCCAAGTGTTTGCTGCAGCCAGGGCCGGCTCCAGCTTATTTTGCCCCCTAGGCGAGGATCCCTTCTACCCCCCCCCCCCCGGTGCGCCCACCATTTTTCAAAAATAAATGCATTTTAGGAAGAATGAAAAACACAAATAATCAAGAAACTCCCAGAGTATGGGGCCGGGTGCAGTTTGGTGCCCCTAAGGGCTGTCCCGCTCTAGGCGATTGCCTAGTTCGCCTAGTGAGGGAGCCGGCCCTGGCTGCAGCCAGGCCCGGAAGAGCTCCCAGTGTCCACCGCTGCTGTGGCCAGGCCCCACGGCAGCTCCTAGGCTGTGTGCTGCAGTTAGGTTCCATTGCTGCAGCAGGTGCTGCTCCACAGCTCCCAAACACAACGGCTGTGGCCAGGCTCCCAGGCTCCACTGCAGCTGCAATGGCCAGGCTTCACCACAGCTGCTGAGCTTGCTGCGACTCCTGGACTCTACCACAGATACTAGTGGGCCTCTCTCTGGCTCCCAACAGTAAGTACATTGTCTGTGCATGCTCAGAAAATGCGTTATTTAATTGGGGGGGATTTAAACACCCTTTTTTTAACATTTCAGATTTTTCTGCAAACCTACAGGATCTCCTAGGTTTGCAGAAAAACCTGTTTAGTGTCAGTGTGGCCCCAGTCTGTGAGTTTAGATATCTACAGATGGGGCAAGATTTTGCTATTAGACATGTAGATGATTAACAGTGTGATCCTAAGCAGAAATACACTGTTACAAGCCCGCTGGTGTCAGTGGAGTTAGAAGGGTATCACTCTGTTTAGGATTGCAGTTAGAGAGGGAGAATCCAATCTATCTTCCTTCCTTCCTTTATTTATTTATTTACCGCCCTCCACGCAAGCGGGCTCTGGGCGGTTTACATCAGATCAAGCAAATTAAAACAACATAAAATCACAACTACCATGTAAAATAACCTGTTCAAGTGTCAGTCATATCTGAGTATAACAGTGGTGCCCCAATGTCAAATTTGAGCCAGGCCACTGGTGGAGGGTTGGCCAGGGAAAAAGGGAGGGATGCCCACTGCCTCAACCAAAAGCCCAGCGGAAGAGCTTCATCTCCCCAGTCAAATCATGAAGAATGCAGTGGCATGTTATGCTCTGAAGATTTACCAGCCCTCCTACCTCTTATTTGCTATTACGACAAGAAAATTATCTTTAGTCATCCATATAAAGTGGTGAATAATATAAAATCCCTTATTTCATGCTGCCATGCTAATAAATGATCACCGTGTCTTTTAAAGCCAGTTTCTAGCTAATGGTGCTGAGATGTGCTGGACCATGAACTTTTAAAATTGAACATCTTTCCTGATTAATTTAAATGACTGCATCAAGCATAGACAGGGGTGACCAACTACAGGGCATATTAAAACTTACAGGGGTTCCTGCCATGGTAGTAACAAGGTGCATATCTGATGTCTTGTAATGCTTTTCTACAGCTGTGTGGCATCACGAAGGCCACTTTTTTTGTCCTTGTGTGGTATTCTTGCCTTGCTCTATTAAGACCATAAAAATCCTGGAGCTGGAGCTGGGAGTATGAGACAGTTGGAGCAAAACTTACAAAATTAAAAATCAGTCTCATTGAGTTCAGTGGGGTTCGTTCCCAAATTATTCACTTTTGAGTAAGATCAGAATGCACATCATTTATTATACCCCCACTGCAGCCCTGATTCAAAGCAGGTGTTTTTTTAATTAATTTAAATCAAGTTTGAACCAAAGAATCTAAAGCTCACCATCCTATGTACACTCACTGAGTAAATCTCAGCAAACTGAGTTTTTATGAGAAAATTATTAGTGACTGCCTCTGAAAAGGAAGATCTTGAATGCATGTCAGTTTCATTTATGCCCCAAGTCAGTTTATCAGCTGCTTGAATGGGAATCGAAATACTAATAGCCTGAAGCATTTAACGGCAGTATTTAAAGACACTAAATACTAATAGCCTGAAGCATTTAAAGGCAGTAGGCTTCTGTATACATCTGGTGAGGAAACGTTTTCAAAATATACACTACCCATTTCCATGGTAAGAATATTCTGCGATGAAGGTTTCCTCACTGGTGTCTGTATTTATGCAGGAGAAACGTTCATGGACACAGCTACTGAAGGCACGAGCCGTGCTAAAATGGGTAGGGGATGAAAAGGTCAAAAATGAGATGGCAAGACTGAACATCGATATCTTAGGAGTCAGTGAACTTAAGTGGACAGGAATGGGCGAATTTAACTCAGAAGACCATTATATCTACTACTGTGGCCAGGAATCTCGTAGAAAAAATGGTGTGGCCTTTATAGTCAACAAGAGAGTGCAGGGGTCAGTACTGGGATACAATCTCAAAAATGACAGAATGATTTCGGTCCGATTCCAAGGCAAACCATTCAACATCACAGTAATCCAAGTCTATGCCCCAACCACTGATGCAGAAGAGGCTGAAATGGACCGGTTCTATGAAGACCTACAAAACCTTATAGAACTAACACCAAAAAATGATGTCCTCATCATCATAGGGGACTGGAATGCTAAAGTAGGAAGTCAAAAGGTAACCAGAATAACAGACAAGTTTGGCCTTGGAAAGCAAAATGAAGCAGGGCAAAGGTTAACAGAGTTTTGTCAAGAGAACACACTGGTCATAGTGAACACCCTTTTCCAACAACCTAAGAGGCGACTCTACACATGGACATCACCAGATGGGCAACATCGAAATCAGATTGACTATATAATTTGCAGTCAAAGATGGAGAAGCTCTATCCAGTCAGTAAAAACAAGACCTGGAGCTGACTGTGGTTCAGATCATGAGCTACTCATTGTAAAATTCAGACTTAAACTGAACAAAATTGGGAAAACCACTAGGCCATTCAGGTTTGACCTAGATCGCATCCCTGATGAATATACAGTAGAGGTGAAGAATAGATTCAAGGGTCTGGATTTGATAGATAGAGTGCCTGAAGAACTATGGACGGAGGTTCGTGACATTGTACAGGAGGCAGCAATCACCACCATCCCAAAGAAAAAGAAATGCAAGAAAGCAAAGTGGCTGTCTGATGAGGCTTTACAAATAGCAGAGGAAAGAAGGAAAGCGAAAGGCAAAGGCGAAAAGGAAAGATTTACCCAACTGAATGCAGATTTCCAGAGAACAGCAAGGAGAGATAAGGAGGCCTTCCTGAATGAACAGTGCAAAGTAATAGAAGAAAACAATAGAATGGGAAGGACTAGAGATCTCTTCAAGAAAATTGGAGAAATCAAGGGAGCGTTCCATGCAAAGCTGGCCATGATAAAGGACAAAAACGGTAGGGACCTAACAGAAGCAGAAGAGATTAGGAAAAGATGGCAAGAATACACAGAAGAACTATACAAGAAAGACCTCGATGTCCTTGACAACCACGACGGTATAATCACTGACCTCGAGCCAGACATCCTGGAATGTGAAGTTAAATGGGCCTTAGAAAGCATTGCTAACAACAAAGCTAGTGGAGGTGATGGTATTCCAGCTGAGCTATTCAAAGTCTTAGAAGATGATGCTGTTAAAGTTCTGCACTCCATTTGCCAGCAAATTTGGAAAACGCAACAGTGGCCACAGGATTGGAAAAGATCAGTATACATTCCAATCCCAAAGAAGGGCAATGCCAAGGAATGTTCAAACTATCGCACAATTGCACTCATATCACACGCTAGCAAGGTCATGCTCAAGATCCTACAAGCTAGGCTTCAACAGTACGTGGATAGAGAACTACCAGAAGTACAAGCTGGGTTTCGAAGAGGTAGAGGAACGAGAGATCATATTGCCAACATTCGCTGGATTATGGAGAAAGCAAGAGAGTACCAGAAAAATATCTACTTCTGCTTCATTGACTATGCTAAAGCCTTTGACTGTGTGGATCACAACAAACTATGGCAGGTCCTTAAAGAGATGGGAGTACCAGACCACCTCACATGTCTCTTGAGAAACCTGTATAAGGGCCAAGAAGCGACAGTTAGAACCGGATACGGAACAACTGATTGGTTGACTTCACGTTCCTGGGATCCCACATCACCGCAGACTGTGACAGCAGCCATGAAATTAAAAGACGCCTGCTCCTTGGGAGGAAAGCGATGGCGAACCTAAACAACATGATAAAAAGTAGAGACATCTCCCTGCCAACAAAAGTCCGCATGGTCAAAGCAATGGTATTCCCAGTAGTCATGTATGGCTGCGAGAGTTGGACTATAAGGAAGGCCGAGCGCCGAAGAATAGATTCTTTTGAATATGGTGCTGGAGAAGACTCTTGAGAGTCCCTTGGACTGCAAGGAGATCAAATCAGTCAATCCTAAAAGAAATCAACCCTGATGGTTCCCTGGAAGGCCAGATAATGAAACTGAAGCTCAAATACTTTGGCTACCAAATGAGAAGGGAGCAATCACTGGAGAAGACCCTGATGCTGGGAAAGATTGAAGGTCAAAGAAGACGGGGACGGCAAAGGATGAGATGGTTGGACAGTGTCAGCGACGCAACGAACATGAAATTGAGCCCACTTCAGAGGACAGCGGAAGACAGGAGGGCCTGGCGGGAGCTGGTCCATGGGGTCGCGAAGAGTCGGACTCGACTGTGCGACTGAACAACAATGAAATAAGAGTAAGGCTGTGGTCCTATACACGCATGAGTAAGCCCCACAGAATGAAATGGGACTTCTGAGAAAATGCACAGAGGATCAGGTTGCACAGCTGCAATCCTGGGTGTGTATTCTTGCCCCCAAGTGATAGACTTTTTACAGTCTTAGAAGTAGATAGATTTCAGCATGTATAATGACTCAGCAAAATTTCAACCAAATGCACAGCTATGATGCAAGTTTTGTGGACTTGGCATGGATTTGTTATTTTGGATCTGTATTTTTCATTGTTCACCTGATTGAGGAACCATCTTGTCAAGTCCTTTCAACTCATTTGCAGCTGTATTGCAGAGACATATAGCCCCCCCCCCCATTTAAACTATGTAATAAAAAAGTGTTTCAGTGTGATTTAAACATGTTTTTAATGGTCTTTATTTGCATATACCACCCAACTGTTTTTTAAACAATTCACACCATATATAAACATTAACAAACATGAAATTAATTTGAGTTGTTGAATGGTTGCTGTAAAACCATTTATACCTGAGTTATATCTGATTTACTAAACAAAGAAGTCATCCATTTTGATTCATGGCCTGGTCCCCCCACAGCATGTGTGTTGTGTGGGTCTGGCAACACGTGAATTTCCATTTTGGGGGAAAATATAAGGTTTTAGTGCCAAGCTTAAAATGATACACCACGCCCCCCTCGCCCATTATGGCAGTTAGTGTAGACCAACTAAAATATCCCTTACACATGGAAATGGGTAGGTTTGTGCAAAAGTATATAATATATGCTGTTTTTAACTCCCCCACCCTACAATGCTTTTAGTCATTCCCATACTTGCCTTAACCTGCTTTTCTGTTATCAGCTCTTTCTGACTCCAAAAGCCCTCCCATGTGTTCAGAATGCTGAAATGCCCGTACTTGCTGAGATGTGTTAATAGAAAGCTAGAAGATTGATTTATCTCTGCTTCTTAACAGCTGGGTGCTGAACAGATAACACAATTTGGACAATGCCCAGAGGATGTTAATATGTCCAGACTTTAAATGGAGTTTCAGTAAGGAGTGTAAGTAGTGAATCAAATATGATGTGACAAAGGAGATATTTGGAATATCTGATTTAAAAAACCCTTGTAATACAGTGGTGAGGGGGACTGTGGGAAAAATATATATATATATATATACACACACACACACACACACACGTATGTATGTATTTCACTTTGAGAGATAAATGCAGCTAAGGGAGGCTGATTTTTAAAAGATAACAATGACACACCTATTTGTAATTCTGTGATCAAAGCTGGAGTCTTCCATGGCTGCATTAAGGTGTTGTAATAAAAAAAAGATTGGGGGACCACAGCAAACCTCCTTTGGCCCCTGGGCGCCCCAATTCTGGGATATGCCTTCTGATACTGCATTGTTTGTTGTTATTTTTATAATGCAACTGCTTTGGTGTACGGGAGAGCTTAATTGTCAGAGTGTATGTAGTAGTGACCTCATATGATAAAGGATTCTTGAGCAAACATGTTGTGGATACTAAGCTGTTTATGATTCCCCAGAATAGATCCAAAGCACTGGGGTGGATCCAAAGCACTGTGTTTGCAGAACATATATTTTCCACCTCACCCTGTTTTCTGCAGCTCACTCTGCTACCCTTGACAGATGTTTCTGTGGATCGGGAGGCGGGGAGGAACCTCAAAAACAAAGTGCATTGTAGGACAACTGGCTGTAGGTGAAATTGTAAATCCACAGAACTTGCCGGGGGGGGGGGGGCTTGAATAAATAGATGTGCCTTCTGCACTTGGGTCCAAACTATAATGTTTTTAAAGAGATGTGTCCAGGTTCCACAGATCCTGCTTAGGTTCCCTGCATCCCTACAGCAACTAAGAGAATGGAGTGTGTGTGTGTGTGTGTGTCCAAATGGGCTGGGAACACCAGCATCGGGATGAAGAGGTCCTGCTCCTCCCTCAGTCATTTTCACACCAGAAAACAGTGCTGGGGGGGGGATTCCCAGTTTTCCTGCTCCACGTGGAGTATCCTGTGCACATGGAACAGCAATAACAACTCCCTTCCAGTGCTGTTTCCATATGGGAAAATGTTGGGGGGAGAGGCAGGAGCCCTTCCTCCCCAGGCAGAAGTGTTCTGCTCTCTCTTTTTCTTTTATTGTTTTAAAAAAGACACCATTCCCATCAGGGGCTGTGGGGCTGAACTGAACCCAGCTCCAAGTCTTTAAAATTGCACTAACATGTAGTTTGGCCCTTAGGGTCAAATCCCCCATTTAAAAAAAATATTTTGTATTTTTCAGTTCATGGGCTTCATCCCATAAGAGTGAGAAAACATGGCAGGTTCCAGACGATATTAATCTCTAAAAGGACATTGTTTGTTCAGAATAAATAAACGTCAAGAATTTGCAGAGTATTAAAGTCTGAAATACAGAGATGTCCAAGTGTCTTTTTTTTGGCCACCAAGTCACATGTCTTCAAGGCAAGAGATGTTCAGTGGTGGGTAGCCATTGCCTGCGACTGTGTAGTGGCCCGGGTATTCCTTGGTTGCCTCCCATCCAAATACTGACCAGAGCTGACCCTGCTTAGCTTTGGAGATCTGATGAGATCAGGCTAGCCTTAGGAACTCAGAATGCAGCACCATACCCATCAGACTAAAATAAATAGATACATTTCATTAAGTAAGATGAGAACACAGAGCATGCTCAAAAATCGTGCATGAGGGCAACTGTCGTTTGTTGCCAAAGAATGCTTGAACAATTAGCTTCAACATATTGGCCGAAGTCCAAAAAGTCTTTTTGCAACTGTGGACTTCCACGCCAACATGAATCTCCTAACTATCAAGAAAGCGCATTCATCTTCATTTTGTCGATTTTTCCTTTTCCCATGGTCCAGCCACCAAATTATTAACATCTCTTGAATTTCAAAACCTTGTCCATGTTGAGATTAATTTTGAGATAAAACTGTAGCATGTGCCAGCTTGATACATATTTGCCAGGTTACATTTAGCTGTCGGTTAAATTCCAAGTACAGTGGCATTTGGGTGAGAAAACAGAACTGTGCCAATGAAACAAGGACTGTTGGAAGGGTGTAAAATTTGAGTCATGAAATCTGAACATGCTACTGTTCCTTGCTTACTACTGTTGCATTACAATTGATTCCTTATGCGGTTTACATTCTACTCTACCGACAAAGCTCTAAGTCTGGGGTGTCAAACATGCGGCCTGGGGGCCGGGTCAGGCCCCTGGAGGGCTTCTATCAGGCCTGCAGTGGAACTGGTTGTCTTCTGCTGCTTCTTCCAGTTCTGCTGTTGCTGCGTCATCATAGGTTTGCAGCTTACAGATACACACCTGAACAGCATACTTAAGATTGCAACAGCGCAGACATTTTGATGCAATAATTCAGAGCAAGAGGAGTCAGTTATCAGACACTGTTAAATAAACAAAATATTGCAAGAGTGCTAATGTTTTAAGCATGTCTTTATTTTAATTAAAAAAAACCCTCTTTGTGTTTGTGTCCTTTATAAAGTTTATATCTCTACTACCTGGCATTACATTTTATGACACACGTGGCCTGGCCCAACAAGGTCTCATTTAAGGCAAATCTGGCCCTTATAACAAATGAGTGCGACACCCCTGCTCTAAGCAGTTGACACAGTTATTTGAATTTTTTACAGGAAAATCATCAGATCTAGATTTTTTTTTTACTGGGAGGGGAGCGAGTATACCTCCTGTGACTATAGATGTTTAGCTCTAGAATTTTGAATAGGGAGAAGTATTGCAGATTAGATGTGTAGCAAAAGGACTGGATCCTCTGTGACTGCTTTGCTCTTTTGGCTGGGCAAATGCAATCAAGGGTGTAATGAAACAGAACGAGATCCAGCCAGCAGAGGCTGAATAAGTGACCTGAAAGTAACAGGTAACAGATAAAACCAAATCAAATCAGCATGAAAAGATTTAAATCAGTGGCAGCAATTTGAAAATATGCCAGATGCAATTTACCATATACCAAGCACCAACAGAGCTTAGGTTACAATCCTAAGAACACTTTCCTGGGAGGAAACCTCACTGAATAAAAAAGGACTAATTAGTAGACCTGCCTAGGATAGTTCCCTCACTTTATAGTTGATACATCCTTGTGTTCAGAACATTGCTTATCCCCCCCCCCCGTATTGAACGCATGTATTTACTTAATTTATACCCTGTCGTTCTCCCAGGATCCCAAAGTAACTTGCCGTGTTCTTCTTTCCTGTTTTACCCTCACAACAGTCTTGTGAAGCAGGCTAGGCTGAGACTATGTGAATGGCCCAAGGTCACCTGGCAAGCTTACATGGCAGTGTGTGGAATCGAACCTGTGTCTCCCAGATCCCAGCCTGACATGCTAACCACTACACCACACTGGCTGTAACAAAGATCCTTATGGGATCTGAAGGACAGAAGACTTTTGATGGTGATTTATTTTGTTATTATTTTTAAGCGTTCTATAAAGCTCAAAAGAGGCTCTCCCTGCACACGGACCTGCAAGCAGGTGGCACAACAGGCCATTACAAGGTTTTGGTGTACATGTATCTCTCATATCTGCATTCAGTCCTTCCTCTCTACACGTTGCTTGTACTTGTGGCAAGAAGGCAAAGGAGCATGTGTGTAAATTCTGTGAGGAATATTGTACCTTCTGCTAGGGTACAGCAACCCTCAGAGAGTACCTGCTTCACATGAGCACTTCCTCATGATACACGAGCAGCTTTTTAATATCACACTAGTGTGGTCCAGCTCACAGTATGGGAGTTAATGGTGCAACATCCCTGGCATGGAAATATATTGATGAGGAAGAGTTCATTGACTGGATTTCTTCCTGTCACCCTGCTCCAGGCACAGCAACTGTTCTAGGGTTTATATGGAGAAATAATACAGATTGGTTAATTAATTACTTTGTCAAATTGTCTATACCATAATACAACTAAAAAAACTTTGGTTCACAGTGTAAGAAATTGTATCAATCAAAAACAAACTAAAATTATTATAAAAATCACCATAAAATAAGAGACAGCAGCAGCAAAAAAACCCAAACCAACCAAACAAAAGGAAAATCCTGTTTCTGCCCTTCAGAAAGAAGCAATGCCCCTTAGAGCCGAAAGGTGGGAGGTGGATGAACAGAGAAGCAGTTGGGTACAATAACAGGTTAAGATATTAAACAGTAAGGTATATAGAAAGTGCAGTAGCACCTTTAATGAACTCAATGCGGCAAGTATGTGTTGCCTAGGCAACAACCAGCCTACTTTACCAGAAGCATGAACTGGATAAGGTCATGCCTTCATTTATACAACCTGCTTTCTGTATGTGTAAGAAATGGTGCAACCTACATGAATCTTTACAGTAGATAGAATTCTGTGCAGCTGGAATACTTGTATATCATGGTATCGTCCAGAGCAAAGCCAGATAGATGGTTCTCCTATGACAGTGTTCAGTGCTTCTAAATAACAAGGCAATGAACAGGAGAACTGGTGTGCAGCCTCACTCTGGGGATGGAAAGCTGGTGTCCCAGTTAAAAAGTAGACAACTACAAGCAGAAGACACATCCTAGACAGGCTGGAGCTTGAGGTGGAACAGTAGACCTAGGCTGAGAATGGCTTTGTCTTTGGAGTGGATTGCTTGGGGTTTCCTAGATTATAGGTACCATTTCCACCCCACCACTACCCCTCACACAGAAGTGGCAGCATAAGAGATAATGCAAAAATCCAAAATGTTATTAAATACGTGATTGGGCAGAAAGATGTCCTCTCTCTGCCAAAAGCAGAAGCAAAATCAAAATCAAATTAAGATCTTCTAATGTGGGAAATATTATTAAATTTTCAATTGTTTTCAGTCACTTTGCAAATGATTAAATTTTCAATTGTTTTCAGTCACTTTGCAAATCGTTTCTATGGAAAAAGGCAGAGATAAAAACTGTCCAGTGTTATTGCAGGTGGTGGTGAGAGTGAGACACAGAAATACTTCTCCTCTGTGGGCACAATCCAGAGCAGGGATCCCTAGTTGAGTCCATCACAAAATGGCAGCCATGGGGGGGGGGGGTAGTCACATAATATGAGGAGGCTCCACAAAGTCCATTTATTGAGAGCATTTATTCACCATTTTTATCACCAAAGGGACACAAAGTTTATAACAATAAAAATGTAATATAATCTATAAATAAACAGAATAACCAAGTATATTGGGTTGGTTCTGAGCCCGGAATTCTAGAGGGCCAGCATATCCAAAGATCCAGGAAAGGAGCCACAGCCAACTGATTCACACTTTTCTAGCCATGCCCAATCATTAAGATTGCTGACAGGTGTGATGGAGTGCTCAGAAAAGCAGGCTTTTAAAAATGCTGTTTGGGGCAGAGAGTCAGGGGAGGTTATGAGTTAATCTTCCCTGGAGAGAAGTGCTTATGAGATTGGCTGCTCTACTTGCTTTCTGATTGGCCAGCATCAGTTTAGAGAGGCAATAAAACAGCTGATATGGAGGGAGAATTCATTCCCTTTTGGTCTTGGTCTGAAATCTAATGGATTCTGGATCAGTAGCCAGAGGGTTTGGTTTCTGAGGGAAGAGACTTTGGGAGTCGGTGGTTTCTGACAAGGCAATAGTCAGAAAAGTACTTCTACAGAGAGAAGCAGAGAAACCCCATTGTCTTAAATATATTGAAACTGCTCTGTGGGAGAATTTAGATTCTCTGTCAGGAAAGCTACAAAACAGCTTTATACAGACAATGGATACAGGAGAAGAATTTGGCAAAATGTCTGGGTAGTTAGAGAGAACTCCCATACAAGCCAAATAGTCAGGGCTTTTTTTTCTTGAAAAAGAGGTGCTGAAATTTTTAAGAGGAAAATGAAGCTTTCAATCTGTACACTGAAAACTCATGAACTTTTAAACATTTTAAAAAGAATTTTGTTGAAGAGGTTCTGGAACTCTGTTCCGGTGCATTCCCCCAGAAAAAAAAAGCACTGCAAATAGTAAAAGGAGTTATTGTTTTGTAGGGACAAGGAGAATCACTTCCTGCCAATGAAAGGGGTTGGGAAGAGAACCCTGGTCTATGATAAAGGGGAGAAGCTTAAGACACCTCAGGAGTTAGAGAAAAACTGAAGCTGAAAAAAGTTGACATTAAGTCCAAAGACTTTGAACAAAGACTGGAGGTAGTGGAAAAAGAAAAAAATCTCTGAGAGTCTACTTCTTCAAATGAGATTTCAAAAACATTCTGGAGCAGAAAGGAGAGAACTTGAAAGAGATTTTAAGTGAAGAGCTCGCTCCCGTGGTAGGCTTAACAGCGGAAGTGATACAAAGCGATATGGATATGGTATATCATACTTATCCAAAATTTATATATTAAAAAACAAGCTACCCAGGGAAGTATACGTGAAATTCTCAAGAAGGTCAATGAGAGACTCAATTTTGAAGGCAACAAATGGAATTGTCTTGAAAATCAAAGGAGAATAAAGCAAAGTTTTAAAAGATGTTCCATTTGAGATCAGGAAAAGAAGGAGACAATACAGAGACTTACCACTGTTTTTGCAAAATCATACTACCCCATACAGATGGACATTACTGGAAGGCCTTATCTTCAACTACAATGGGAAAAAAGAAAAGATTGACTCTGTTTCTAAAGCGAAAATATTCCTGAAGCAACAACAGAAAGTGAGTGACAGATCTGAGAAAGTGGAGGACAACAAAGATGCAGAAGAAGAAGAAGACAAAAAGGGGGGAAGTTGTGACAATGATGCGAACAGCCTGGCAGAATCCTCTGACCGGGAAGCAGAATTAGAGGCTGCTGCTCCTAAGCCGTTAAAAGTTAGATTGGATTTTGATAAGAAGCGCAGAGGAAAGATATAAGCAAAATAGAGTAACTTTGAAAGTCTGATGTTTATTATAAATTAATTATCTTAAAGCTAAGAAACACACACTATAGCCAAGCAAGATTGTGTTTGCTCACTTTATACTTTTATAGTATTAACTCACATGTATTACTATTTGAGTAATAGGGAAATGTTGATTATCTTGAATGTATGTATTAATGATCCTTGCTACTCGTAGTTTTAGGTTGTTCCCTTCCCTTGACCCTGTAGGATTGTAGACTAGAAAAAGCCATAAAATGTTTAAGAAATATTATTCAAGGAATCAAATTCCAAAACTGAATTGAAAGGGCAGTTTCAGTGCCTTGGAAGAAGGTAAAAATAATCTTCTGGAGCTCCTATCCAAAGGCCTGGCGGAAGAGCTCCGTCTTGCAGGCCGTGCGGAACTGAGAAAGGTCCCGCAGGGCCCGAATCTCCTCCGGGAGCTCTTTCCACCAGGTAGGAGCCGCCACCGAAAATGCCCTAGCCCTAGTTACAGCAAATTTAGCTTCTTTCGAGCCTGGAATTTCCAGGAGATGCCTCCCTCCCGACCGAAGTGCCCTTGGGGGAACATATGGAGAAAGGCGGTCCCTCAGGTAGGCTGGACCCTGGCCATTTAGGGCTTTAAAGGTCAAAACCACCACTTTGAAGTGAATCCAGGATTTCCTGGCTTTTCTCCCATCTTTCCCAAACCTGCTTTCCTGCAAAGATTTGGAAAATATCACAGCAAAGCCTGGATGGCGGCCAAGTGGACAGGGAAGTTTGGATTTCCCGTCTCACCCACACAGCAACCATTTTTCCTGTCCCTATTGCCGCTACAAGCTATAAGCTCTCCCTGCCACCTGGGGAATTTTTTTTGTTTTTGTTTTAATCAGCAATTGAATATTGCTATGTTGTTATAAGGTTATGTCAGTCTGTTCATCAGCGTCTTTGAATACCCAGCGTTCATTTTTTGAAATACGTCTCTATCCCATTTTGTTGCGGAGAGATGTCTTTCTCCTTATACCTCTGCAGTGAAAATGGCTACAGGAAAAAATTACAGCTGGGAATTCAGAGAACCTAATATGCAGACAATTGTAATGATATATGGATATTCGATTTCCAGTTAAAACAACAAAGAAGCCCTGATGCAGTGAGGAGGCGGTGCCTACTGCTGGAGGACTGGGGCAGAGAAAATGAATGAAAACCTGCCTGATGGAAGCCCTATTGCCACTACACTGTATGAGCAGCAGCAACAGAGAAACCTGTCCCTATATGGAAAACACTCCCTTTCTTTTAGGGAAAGGGGTACTATTTTGTTTCAGTTTCCAAATAAATGAATTTGTTTGAGGCTTCCAGCCCCAGAGATGTAAGAAAATCTGTGCCACCAAACTGAGGGTAAGCAGGCTTTTATTATGTGGCAGGGCATGATGATGTCACACTGAATAGCGGTATTTATGGTAATAGATTCAGGTAGGTAGCCATGTTGGTCGGAAGCAATAGAAGAAAGTTTTAGTCCAGTGGCAGCTTTAAGACCAACAAAGTTTAATTTTGGTTATAAACTTTCGTGTGCATGCACACTTAATCAGATATGCTCCCTCTAAGTTGTGGAGTCTTGTGAGCAAAAATTCTACTTTGTGAGTTACTGGCATTAAAGTTGTAAGCGAGCGATTTGGCTCCTGCATAAATTAGTTTGTTCTGGAGCCATCCTTCCTGAGCTAAGACAAAAATGTGTGAACCAGAGGCTAAAAATCTGTGAGCTAGCGCACACTAACTCAGCTTGGAGGGAACACTGTTTTAAATAGTGTGTGCCCCCCTCCCCTCTTTCTGGGTAGTCGTTGCTTCAGTTTTGATACAGGCATTCAATACCTGTTTAAACAGTCTCCTTTTCCATCTTCCTACAAAGTAAACATTTCTTCTTTTTTGTTTTTCCTTCATTCGGCTTCAGTTTTCTTTGGCTAGGCGCATAGCTGCACGACGTTCAGTACCATTCCTTGGACCGGGAGGACGCAGGAACACTATTGCGGCTCTCACTAAACAAATCAAATGTTCAGTTTCTTTAAAGTCACCTTCTATAGTCTTTTCCCTAAACGGAAGCACCCCTTTAATTTTTACAGAGTCCTCCGTTTTACCCTAACGGACAAAAACAAGCGAGCGAGACCGTATAAGAAGAGATTTCTGGGAAGAGTACTGCAGACAGAGGAGTCTCTAAGTCTTCCGTCTGCTTAAGAGTGTAGTTCCCGCGAGTCTTACCCCGCACATGGCGGATTGTAACAGGAACCGGAAGCATGGGCTATGTGGACATTGTCACACTTCTTTGAGCTCTACGAGAATAGAAGAGTCATCAAAGATGCGCGGAAGGTTTAATGTGGGCGCCATAGTTAGCCAAAGTGCGTGAGGCTGAGACCGACCAAGGTTTTGGTAAGGAAGAGCGCAGAAAGAGATGTGGAACTGGCTTTCCTAGGTTTACTTTGGCTTATGACTCCACTGCAGTTTATGGGGGTGGGGTTAGAGTAGTAGCAGAGACAACGTCATGTTTTTTATACGTTTTATTCTTCTGGACCCAGAAGGGATTCTAACTGCCTGCTTCTTTTCCTCGTGAGAGCTTACTTACCCGGTGATTAAGTAAGTAAGATCATAAGTAAAACAGATGTATGTGTTTGGGATCTTAGCCGTGACTTCCTATGTCCTCCCTTGCGAAAACAGCTGGGCAAATAAGTATAATGCGTACGTTCCTTTATCTTATCTACGTTTGAGTTGCTCTATAGAGAAGGCAGAGAAGGAAGATTTTCCAGAGTGTAAACTTTTGTGAGTCAGAGATCACATTGTCTCATCTTTGACTCAACAAGGTTCATATCCTGGAAAATTTTGTTAATCTTTAAGGTGTTACTGGTTTGGAATTTTGTTGTGCTCCTACCCCCCTGAAGCTGAGTTTATTTACTAATGATCTCTTGGTAATGTGTGTGTATAGGTAGGTTGTACATGCAAATAGGAATGCAATCATTTGTAAGTAAGTACCTTGGTATGTGTAGGTGTGTCTGTGTGTTCTCTCATTTATAATTGTTGGGGCAAAGCAGCAGCCTTGTCAAAGCAGGGTAATTCACAAGAGAGGGCAACTTTCCCCCATTTCCTGCTTTGTGGTAATTGCAGATCATGAATAGAACCGTATTTTAAGTGGGTTCATTCTTTCTGAAGCAGAGGCACGTGCATTGCCTGCATGCTTTCTGCTGAGTCAGATCATCTTGTGAAGAAAGGCTTGTAGAGAGTTTTTTGTTCTGTTAAAGCATCGAGAAAGGCCTCCACACCAGTGAGGCTTAGAGGCTTGTTTAGTCATTCATATCGTTGAATCTGTTCAAAGATTCAGGTTAGGTAATACTGAATCAATTGAATACATAATAAAATACTTCAGGAAACCCACATCCTATATGCATACTGGTGTAATCTTGCTAAGGAGTTCCTGAAAGTAAGCTATATTACTTTCAGGAACAGAAAATGCGGGGGGGGAAGCATGGCTATTCGCCCCGGAGCAAAATAATGCGTGGCTGCCCGATCACACGTCCCGTCGAGGTCCCGTGGTTAGGGGGTGAGGTGCCGATCACACGGCTATCCTGCAGCGCGGAAAAGAAGCGGTGCAGCACGATCACAGCAATCGCTAGGCGCCGCTTCTATGGCAAACGGGTGTTATTTGTACCGAAGTATGTGCACATGCGCCGTTGGGCGCTTTTGCGCATCCTGCAGAGACTTGGGGAAAAAACAACAACCCTTGTTTGCGACGGAACATCGGCGGGCGCTGGATGCCACGGGATTCCACCGGAAACGCGATCAGACGCCCGCCCTTGCCCTGCGGTGTCCGGAAACCAGTACCTCATAAGTACTAGTTTTTTACTCCGCATCTTTGGCAGAAAGCCACGGGTTAGCCACGGGAGCACTACGCTTCCCAGATGTTGCAGAGTGATTGGGCCTGGAAAATCTGCCTATCATCCGTATCTTTAGCGCGACAAATGCTCCGTGTGACCGGGGCCATTATTGTTTAAGTGAAGGATGCTCAGGAGTTGAGGAGCAATGTTGGTGCAATGAAAGTGTTTTTAGTAAATTGTTCTCTGTCTTGAAAATGATGATGGGGTATGGTGGGGGAATTGTGGTGTTGGGGTCAATTGTTTGACCCAGTCATTGAAAGATTGTTCTTGGTCCAAATCAGCACCGTATGTAATGCCTAGAAAGCAACTGGGAACCATGGAAGATACTGGAAACATAGTTGTTCTCTAAGGGATCCAACTCTGTGACGAGAAGGCATAATGCAGTATGTACTAGCTGAAGCTTTTAACTGGCTATATCACAGGGAATCCCATATAGGTGGCGTTAATTGGTTTTCACCATCCGGGGTGCAGCCCTTGGGGTGTTTTCAGAGTAGAAGCAGAGATACATCATGTTTTACATTTATGTGTTTGTGCCTTTTTGTTGCTTTAGGTTTAATGATGCTGTAAGTCCATCTAGTGTGCTGTCTAAGGATGCAACTTGTGAACTGGGATGCCCTGGTTTAAGTTTTACCTTAATAATGAGTGCACTAACAGTGCAGTCCTAAACAGATTTGCACCCTTCTAAGCCCATTGATTTCTGTAGACTCAGAAGGATGTAACTCTGTTTAGGATTGCAGTATAAGTGGCCTTAGGCTAGCCACAATCTTCCAGCTGAAAACCCTCCCCATCTGCAGTATAAATTACTAACATTTACCTACCTTATATTACCTTAGTAACTTCACAACCTTGTATGTGAAGTATGCTGCATGCTTGAAAAGTGCCATATGAATGCTTATTATTGGGTTCTTGCTAAAGCAACAAAAAAAGTGTATTTGGCTCCAGCCACTCAGTATTACTTGCTTATATTCAGGAAAAATGTTCTTAATGGGGCACAGTGTATAGAGCTTTAGTGTCTCTTGTCCCAGCATGCAAATATGTTGAGAACAAAAAATCTACTCTAAAGATTCCTAAGGCTTGAATTCTTTTGGTCCAGGATCTTAATCTGCCCAAAATAAGGTTAGTGGAAAAATCAAAAGTACCTCTGAACACTACTTCAGTTTGCTATTCTAGGAATAGCTACTGATCTAGCAGTATCCTATGCTGTTGGGTACTGAATCGCTTCACTGATGGGAGCTGACCACTGGACTGAAGAACATCATACTGGCTTAATTAATTTCCCAGATCTTGTCTTCTACCATGGACAGGCCAAAACCAAGATCATCTAAAGACAATGCTTAATTAAACTATAAAGTTTATTCCCTGCTACAAAGCAGCTGAAAAAATGCATTGAATAACATCTATAAAGAATAGCTGTGCTGGTGCCCATTATCTCTTGATAGATAACTAGAAATGCAATTTACGTTTTTTAGAGGCCATATGCTTCTGGCTACCAGATCCAGGCAGTGTGGAGATGGTCACTCTGCTCTGTTTGTAAAATTTATTGGGGCATTGAAGTAACTTTTGTAAGAAATGAAGTGCTTTGACCCAGTATGATCAGCAGAGCTTGTATTGACAGCCCTTTGAACTGTCGTAGTAACCAGACAGAAAGTCTGTGAAGACAAAAGTGCATGAATGAGCAGGTGTTGCATTCAAGAAAGCAGCAGTGACAATTCTAAACACATTGTACATTTTTTAAAGGTTCTATGGGACTTCAGATTTAAATACCACTTGTCTGTCAGAATTAGATTTGGGCTTGATCAGCAACTAGTAAATATCCCATTAATGCCAGTAGGACTTCTTCTGTGTAACAATGGTGGTATACACACCATTCATGGTTGCCTGAATTTGTTTTGCCGTACTGATATTATGAGATGTAAACAGTTTTTAATTTCTTACACATTTTCTTTCCAGGCTACTGAATAATGTTTGTTCCAAGAGCTGTTAAAGTCAGGAGGGCTGCCGCTGATGACGGGACCCACGTGGCTAAGAAAAACAAGTCTTCCCCCAATGAATCCTCATCTGAAGAGACCTCAAAGTTTAGGGAAGCTGAATTGGATATAAAAGAAATATCTGCCTCAGAAAATGACTCCCTTCCAGCGGAAGGACGTGCAGACCCACAGACTTCTCTAGGTTCACCTGTGGCAGTTATTGAAGGAACTTTGGAAAATGGAAACAATGAGAACTGTTCTCTTATAGAGGAGCCTATAAAATCGTTCAGTGGAACTCAGCGCTGGCCTGACCCTGGTGAGCCTGTCTGTGTGGTCTGTGGTCGTTATGGGGAATACATCTGTGACCAGACTGATGAAGACATTTGTAGCTTGGAGTGCAAAGCCAAACACCTTTTACACATTCAAGATACACGTTCAAAGCCTGCTGATAGTGACCAAGTAGAATCTCAGACCAGGCCTGCCTGTCTCAACCATACTTACATCTATCAAGAAAATGATTTTGTATTAAGCCTACAAGATGGGCAGGTTGACAATTTAAGACTCCAGCTTGGCATCACTGTCGAAGGTCAAGGAGTTGCAAGACCTATTGTAGAGTTTGAGCACTGTGGCTTTCCTGACATTTTAAACTGCAATTTAAAAAAATCTGGGTACGAAGTCCCAACTCCTGTCCAGATGCAAATGATTCCAGTCGGATTACAGGGCAGGGATATCATGGCCACTGCTGACACAGGCTCAGGCAAAACTGCAGCTTTCCTGCTTCCAGTTATAATTAAAGCTTTGATTGAGGTAAACATTTCATACCTATGCATTCAGAAATACTGGGCAAATTGTACTGTTGGATCCTGGGAATATTTACTGGTAAAGCGAGGGCCATTGTAGTCAAAGGGTTTTGCCCCAGGTAAGGGTACACAGGATTGCAGTCTTAATTTTGCCTGGTTTCTCAGTACAATTATTATTTAGTTGTCTTGATTAACTGAAATTTTTCAGTTGTAGCTTACAAACTGCAAGCCATAGGTGCTCAGGGATGTAGGTTTCTTTTGCATTCCACTTCTGCCGATAGTCTCTTGGGACCCTCCTCCAAAAGCTGAAGAAGCCTTATGGAGAAAATGGGATTGGGGGGTTACAATGAGGAGGGGAAGTGAGGCAGAATCGCTGCCTCCTCCTTCCAGCAAAGCCTGGAAGGTCTTGGAAGTTATAGTCATCCAGTCACTTTTATTTCTGTATTCAGAGGCGTATAATGTAGGAGGAGGTGTCTTTGGTATCCAGTGGTACTCTGTGTGACTGCCTGCTATCTTCTCTGTTGCCATCTGGATGAAAAGGTTGCTGCGCTGATCTGAAATTACTGCCCTGTTTCACCTGTTTTTAAAACTGAGAATGCACACAGATGAATCATCATTATTTGTATCCTTTGTAGACAGAAGCCCCATCTGCTCTTATTTTGACGCCAACGAGAGAGCTGGCAATACAGATTGAGAAGCAAGCCAAGGAGCTTATGATTGGTCTACCAAACATGAGAACAGTTCTCCTCGTTGGAGGACTGCCATTACCACCTCAGCTCCATCGCCTAAAACAAAACGTTAAGGTAAGCCACGGTGTGGTGAGATTCTTCTGTGCAGCGGCATCCAAAGCCAATTTCTTTGGAGTTTTTAGAGATTCCAACTGTTTTTGCACTGTTAATAATTTTAAAAACTTAATTTGTTTTCTTGATTTTTTGCCCCCTGTTTAGGTTATAATAGCGACACCTGGAAGGCTCCTAGAAATTCTAAAGCAAAGCTCCGTACAACTCCACCATATTAAAATTGTTGTAGTGGATGAAGTAAGTATAAATTGCAAGCTGAAAGAGCCTTTCTTTCTTGCTCAGACTCAGGGTAGATTATTTATCGTCCACTTTACGCAACATAAGAATATGCAGTCGAATAGTGTGAGACATCCAGTAAAACAGTGCAATAGAGTTACGCTTGCAAAAATTAGAAACAGTGCAGAAAAAAAATTCAGACAAGATGTGTCATGAACAATGAAAACTTGGAACTACAGCAGTAGAAGACAATGCAGTAAGAACAAGGTCATATATACAGTAATCAGTGAAAAAGACAACAATTCTGTTCCCTTTATAAAAGCACCCTCCATTCCGTTATACTACAGCCTTATTCTTTTTATAGAAATGCGAAGTTGCTTTCCTGGGATTACTTTATTTCTGCCCAGTGGCCACCTTCTACACACCCTGGACAACAAACTTTTGTTATCCTGATGTACCATGGACTTCAAGCACATGTACGGGTGTTTTTCTTAGATCAGTGCACAGAGAGCTCCGAATATAGTTTGCTGGGGCCTTGAAAGCTTTGTAATGCGACAATGATGCTCTGCTTATTATCAACCTTCCTTTCTTCATCCCCCCCCCCCCCAAAAAAAAGGTAGCTGAGAACTACGAGTGCTTGGTACTTGCACTCACTTCTTCCATGCCTGTGCTTCTGGGAAAGGAGGAGTGGCTGGTTTCGCACACAGTCCCAGAGGCTTGCACCTGCAAAGAGGCAGCAGCAAGAAGTGTTGGGAGCATGGGGTGCAGGCAGCTGCTCCCTCTTGGCAATGAGCCTCTGTCTAGCCTTTTGTATCTCTTACAGGCCTCTTAATAGTACTGACCTGGTTCTTCAAAGAGGGAGGTCGTTCTCTGTATGACTTTGCTTATATCACCCAAAATATCAAATATTTTGTCAATGAATACAACATTAGTATGTATTTCCTCAAGTCAAAAGTCTGTTTCTTAAAAGGAAAATCTAGTTCCAGTTTGCTTTTTTGCCCCTTACAGGCTGATACCATGTTAAAAATGGGTTTCCAGCAGCAGGTGTTAGATATTTTGGAAAATGTCCCGAGAGATCGTCAGACTCTTCTAGCATCAGCCACAATGCCTTTTGGCACCGAACAACTGGCAACTCGGCTTTTGCAAAATCCCGTAAAAATCACCATTGGAGAAAAGAATTTGCCATGCTCCAACGTTCGCCAGATTATCTTGTGGGTAGAAGAACCCTCCAAAAAGAAGAAACTTTTTGAAATATTAAACGTTAGTATCTATGGAAAGAGAACTTTTTTTGTTTTATGAGTTTTTGATATCTGGGGAGGAAAGGGGATGAGAAATGGTTATAAATCAGTTATTTATTTAGAATACTGTAACGCCGCCACTGTAAATATCTCCAAAGTTGGTAAGTCCCCATTAGAGAAGCCTAAATGGATCACAGTGGAACTACACTGTGCCTGCTCGCCGGATGGGCGGGGTATATAATAAATAAATACACTTATGCGAGAGGTAGAGAGAGCAGTTTCACTTCCTTCCCCCTCCTCTGTGTACCTCCTGACCCCCATGGCTGTTAGTCCACATGGGTCCAGGAACCCTGGGAAAATATTTTCCCAAGGTTAGAAAGGACTGCTGGTGGTGGAAAGTGTGGGGGGAAAAAAGGGCAACCATTAGCACTTCCTGCTGATGAGTCACTGGAATCCAACCCAGTGTTTAACTATGTAGCTTTTTGACGGTTGCATTGTCTAAGCAGACATTAAGTAAATAATTTGTATTTGCCATGGAAGTTGTCTGAGTTAGGTCAGGTATGATTTCAATTTGCAATTATGAGACCTTTTTGTTATAATTTTTTTAAAAGATTATACGGGAATAATTTAAGGGGAAATTAGTAGCGGTAATTATTTACTGGCAGTCAGCAAACTCTGCTGACACCAAAGCTTCTAACCAACTTGTCTTTGTGTACTTAGGATAAGAAGCTCTTCAGGCCTCCGGTGCTGGTGTTTGTAGAATGCAAACTGGGCACAGATCTTCTGAGTGAGGCTGTTCATACAATCACAGGCTTACAAACAGTATCGATGCACGCTGATAAACTGCAGACAGAAAGAACTACCATATTACAGGTATTACAGGAAAGATATAGATATTTGTGATGCCCTGACCCAGGCTAGCCTGATCTCATCAGATCTCGGAAACGAAGAAGGGTCGGCTCTGTCTGGTATTTGGATGGGAGACCTCCAAGGAAATACCAGGGTTGTGATGTGGAGACAGGCGATGGCAAAGCACCTCTGAACATCTCTTGCCTTGAAAACCCTGTGGGTTTCCTTAATTCAGCTGTGACTTGACGGGGGGGGGGGGAGATGTCTGTGATGCACTCGTTTTTTAAAGGATTTCTTTTTTTAAAAAAATTCTTGTGCTGATAGCTGCAAGTTTGCAATCCTGACTGAGGTGTACCACTGCTCTGTTCTGTAGCTGAAGGTCTTTGAAATACTAGTCAGCCAGGGAAGAGGGTTCCTGGAGTTCTGGGGCAATCTTATGGGTTGACAATTTAGTAATATTGATGGGGTGTGTGTGAAACTTTTTTTTAACTGTTCTTAAATATATCTGAGCATTTGAGCTGACGGCTAGAGAAGGAGAAGTCTGGAGAGTTCAAGTTCAGAGTACACCTAAGGAAAAAAAGCTTTGGGTTTTTTCTTTTCCATATTGGGTTGTTACATATTCCTAAATGTGTGCAAAATTGTTGGTAGCTCTTCTACGACCACTTTCATTTTCTTTGCAGGAAATTCTGTTGTATAACTTTGGGCAACAGTCCTCCAGGTTACATTTTGTACTGCAAAGCCACCCCCCCCCCCCCCCCCCCCCAAACAGAAAATTCTTGTATGAAAATACTTAGTAATGAATTGAGTACTTTTTCTCTGTGCCCTTACCTGTAACGAATGCTTATGTATTTTTACTAGGGATTATTGCAAGAGAAGTATGACGTGGTTGTAAGCACTGGAGTCCTTGGACGAGGGCTCGATCTGGTCAGTGTTAAGCTGGTCGTCAACTTTGACATGCCGTCTAGTATGGATGAATACGTACATCAAGTAAGTTTGCTTATTTCTGTTAGATGTTATGCAAGTGAGATCATACAGTTGGATGAATGAAAGGAGCTCGTGCAAGAAGATCTCCTTTCCTTGCAGAGGGGCCATAGCTCAGTGGCTTAGCATGCAGAAGGCCCCAGGTTCAACCCACAACATCTCCACATCAAAGTATCAAGTTGTAGGTGATGTGAAAGATCTCTGCCTAAGACCCTGGAGAGCTGCTGTCAAGAGTAGACAGTACTGACCTTATTGGACCAAGGGTCTGATTCAGTATAAGACAGCTTCACATGTTCACATGTCCTTCCCTTCGCAGCCGCTGTACCTTTCAAAAACCTGTGTAAGCAAAATGTACCACAGTGTGACAGATTATGGGGAAAAGGCTGAATTGGTCAAAATCACCACCCCTGTTAGTACAGTGAGTGCAGTTCTGAGGCTTACTCTGCCAGCAGATGAATGGGGGGGAGGCATGGATTTTCCCCAATTTCCCCCTTCTCACTGTAGCTTGTCTATGTGGCAGTGTGTTTTCCTCATTTATTTATTGGGCTGTATAGATTTATGTCCTAGTTAAATAATAGAATTAATCTCATAAACGCTGTAGCTTGTTTAGTTTGATGGTCTCCTGACCTTCAGCAGAGAAGGATTTGGTCCCAGGTGTCACTAGAGCAGTTTAACAAATTCAGGCTGCCATTCAGATATGTGGGGTGCTGTTTTATGCACCTTTGCTTGACAGCAGGGAAACATCAGCAGTGGTTTGTGATACAAACCAAGGAGAGTCTTTTAAAGTGCTGCAGAATCCTTCTGCTGTACATGTTCCTGCAGGAGCTTTCTTGGTTACAGTTCAAGAACATACTGATTGAAAACTATGAAATGGGAATACCAGGATGGATTTTAGACATATCTTGAGGAAAAAAATTCATTATAGAGGGATAATAATTTTTTCAGTAACACGAACACATTATTTAATGTGGCTAGAAAACAATATGAAAGTTTCCCTGATATTCATTTATTTATTTAACAACTTTTTATGCTACGTATATTTAGCAAATTTTATGATCTTCAAAATTATAACATTTTAAAATAATTTTAATATATGACAAACTATTATCTAGATAAAGAGAAAAGCAAGTTAGGATAGTTCCTGTTTGTGGTGGTGGCATTTTCATTTCTATCATTTCTTTCAATATAGTTGAGTTGGCTTTGTATGGGGCCCCGTCACTGAAAAATTAGAGGGCTTCACATCCTAATTGGTTGAGCAATTTAATTTATGGGTGCATAGAGGACTTTACATAACCTAGACTAAGGATAAAATGAAAAATAATGTTGATGGTTACTAAATGTTGAGCTTTTCATAGTGGCTGAAAGGAATCAAAGAATGTAACTGTCGTTATATGTTCTTTCCTTTTCTGTAGTTGTCTTTCTATCTCTATTGGAACTAGTATCATTATATATAAAAAAAGGAAACAAAGAATGGAATGTGGATTTCACTGAAGGAGAGCAACATTGCTCCTCCAGGAAGGACTGCATAATATTATTTTTATATAGCCATATATTAAAAATATATTATTTATATATATATTTTATATAGCCTTATATAAGTGATGGGCTTGATTCTGTCATTTTGTTCTATTGCTGCCTGTATGTTCTCCAGTATAAGGATCCTTTTGATAATACACGTTTGTACTGATGGAAGAAAGTTTGGTATTAGTAAAAAGGTCTTTACGCTGGTGGTATGAAATGGTAGGATCCAACCCGTCATCTTTATGTGCAATTGTTTTTAAATTGAAATCTCTGGTTCTGGAAGCCTGTACCTTCGTCAGATCGCCACTTCAAGAAGAGGAGACCGTTAGTTGCCCAATCTAAACTTTATTCTGATCCTTCATAACCTGATTCTGTTTTAAAGATAGTGAAATAAAAACAATTCATTTTATTGTATTAACTCAAAACCATAGAAAACAATAAAAACAAACAAAACAAGACTCAGTAGCAAATAAAATCCATAAAATATCCATTAGAACATTAAAATACATAATAAGCATTTAAAATATAAACTTTATAGCTAAAAAGAGCAGAATTAACAATAGCTTCCTATTTCTGTAATGAGTTATCCAAGGTAAAGCCAGTGTATTCACTGAAGCAAACTTGCACGATAGGGTTTTGACTGTATCTTTATAATCCGGGCTAGTGAAATAAAACACGCTATGAGACTTTTTATAGCTTTACAAGACACATATTTTGGCTGAGCTTTAAATACTTCTTGTTTCTTTTAGGTTGGAAGAGCTGGACGGTTGGGTCACAGTGGAACTGCAATTACTTTTATTAATAACAACAGTAAGAAACTTTTCTGGGATGTTGTAAAGCGAGTTAAACCAACAGGCACTATTCTCCCGCCCCAGTTATTAAATTCCCCATATCTTCATGACCAGAAGAGAAAGGAACAGCAAAGAAGCAAGCAGTCACAGAATGGGCTTGTAACAACCGATAACCTTGTGGACATAATTAGAAAGCATGACAGACGGGTTTCACAGAAGTAATGAACTGAGCTTTGTTTGTAAATATAATGCATTTGTACATCATGTTAATAAGTGCTGATTTCTAATTTAAATTAAAATCCCTGGATGCATTTCCGCCAAAGTGCTTACTGTTCATTTCAGTGAGTTTCTTTCATTTGGTTGTTGTGATTTCAGAATGACTATAAAGTTTGGGTAGTTAACGTGTTTGTCTATTTTTGCCTCTGGGGATTTGATCTGAACATGTTGGTTCTCCCAGTTAGTTTTGTTCGTATTCCAAATCCTTATTCTTTTTTAAAAAGCTTTCCTCTTTTTCATGTACCTGAATGAACTTCTTACTTTTGGCATGAAACAAGTGTTCCTTTTGAGCTCTGTATATGCCCAGATAATAGCCAGCTACCAAAGAAGTACAAGGGGGCGGCTATCCAGGGTCTTCCTGGAGGATGCTGCCAAGATGCCTGGTTGAATCAAAAGAGAGTGCCCCTCCCTTTCCTGGCTGGTGGCAGCTTAAGACTTATTGACCTCTGTGGTGGAGGAGAATCCTAGTTCCTTTCACCTGTTGCTTCTGATGTGAGGACAAAAGCCCCTTTCTCAGCTCACCACAGAGAGATGTGATCTAACTCAATAGGTAGGGAACATCATCTTCAAGTGTGGATGCCACCAAAAAATCTTGGTGTTTCAAAAGAGATGGGCCCTGCACTGGAGAAGCCTGCATGTGTACACTTCCCAGCCAATTGTTGATCCATCTTGTATCTTCTAATATGAAGGGGGAAAGAACACTGGTTAATTTATGTTATCTGTCAAGGCTCATCTGAATATATCCTGGTGTGAGGTGACAGCTCACTCACTCAACTTAGCTCTGAAGAATGCTAAGAGAAATGCAGACCTGGTAATTTCATAGCTGGACTTGCATACCAGCCTTGAAATCAATGTTCCCTCTAAGCTGTGTCTTGTGAGCAAAAATTCTACTTTGCGAGCTACTGGCATTAAAGTTGTGAGTGAGTGATTTGACTGCTGCATAAATTAGTTTGTTTTGGAGCCATCCTTCCTGAGCTAAGATAAAAAATGTGTGAGCGGGAGGCTAAAAAACTGTGAGCTAGCTCACAGTAACTCAGCTTAGAGGGAACACTGCTTGAAATGTGTGAAAAGTATTATGGGGAGCCTGCTGCCAACCTTCTACCAGCTGGGCTCAGGAAGAGGTGTATGGGTTGGGGAACCAATTCACATTATTGAAGAACTAAATTACTACGCGGTAGATGTAATCCTGAGTGTCAGGTCTTGCTCTTTTATAGTTACTTAGTTTGCCTGAGATGGGCTGAACTTCCTTGATGCCCTTCCTGGAAAACTCAAAAGTGTAGAAAAGGCTGGGCCACAAAACTGAATTCAATACTCCTGGCATCTAGATTCATTTTCCATAGTTCTTCCAAGAAGAGGTCTGATGAATGCTCCACACTAGGGCTCAAGGATGTTGTGGTATGGCTTGGAAAACTAAATGTGATAAAAGTGATATTAGTTTTTAAGTTGCCCAAGGTTGCTGTTTTTCTGTTTTAGGGACTTAAAGATGTAAAGTTTCTGGAAATTTTATTTAAGTATTTATACCTACTGTTCTCCATTTTATCTTAACAACCCTATTAGGGTTGTCAAGCTGAGACTGCGGGTGTGGGAGTAGTGTACGGTCACCTAGCAAGCTTTGATGGCTGAGTGGGGATTTGAACTTGGGTATCCTAGATCCTAGTCTGACAGTTTTAAGCATTGTACCCTGCTAGCCCATACTGGAGACATGGGGAAGTAGATGGAAATGTTTGTAAAAACTGAAATATATGTAATGAATGAAAGCTGAATTATCTTTTTCTGCTTCAAACTAATTGTGTAAAAGAACTGTTTTGTATGTTTGTGCAATTTAAAATTTTATTTAAACAACAATTACATATGCCCAGTTTGGATATGATATGAAACCCTGAGCTACCTAAATATATCTTACTTTTTGAGTGCTGGGAAAACAGGAAAGAAACAGAAGTTTAAAATAGAAGCTATCAGTACAGTAGTAAACAGAGGAAGTTCTTATCTGGAGTTGAAAAGTGTCTTCTCCATATAGTCCGTGGTATCAGGAAACAGAACAGTTATTAACAGAATCCTGCACTGGTGGTGGTGAAATGGGTAGGAATAAAAATCCCTCCTATTTTTTAGGATAATTCTGATGGTGGAGAAAAATGTAATTCTGTCTTAGGGATCAAACAACTGAAGTCCATGATGATAAAAATGAAAGTTCATAACTGATTATCCTTATGATCTTTACACTGTAATCCTAAAGAGAATTAAACTCTTCTAACTCCTTTGAAGTCAGAGGTGTTAGGTGAGTGCAACTGGGTTTAGGATTGCATGGATAAACTGGAAGCAGACATTTTTTGTTGTTGTTCAGTCGCACAGTTGAGTCCGACTATTCGCGACCCCATGGACCAGATCACGCCAGGCCTTCCTGTCTTCCGCCGTCCTCTGAAGTTTGCTCAATTTCATGCTCGTTGCATCTATGACACTGTCTAACCATCTCATCCTTTGCCGTCCCCGTCTTCTTTGACCTTTGACATTAGGTCAAGTAAAATTGTGTCTTAAGAGTGGGGGAGTGGGTCAGAATTTTGGTGACAGAGACCAGTGCCCAGACATAAACACCACAGAGGGCTGAAGGTTTTAGTTGCCAAGCGAATTGTTTTGTATGAAAAACTAAACACTTGTTTTGTGGAGACACCCAGCCTGAATTTGAAGGATGCTTCAGTAAATTCAGCTGGTGCTGTGTGAAATTATTAGATGTATTAGCTGGCTTGGCCAGATGAGATGCTGAGAGTTTCCCAAAGGGTGCCTTCCAGTATGTTTTAATAAAAAAATAAAATTAGCTGCCTGTGCTTGAGAATTAAACAGGGTTCTTATGTAGAAACTCCTCAGGTTTCTCTTGCCATGTTCATTTAAGTCGAAATTCGGTAGCCTCAGTATAATTGTGGCCCTTGAGAGCCAATTTCAGAATGTTCAAAATCTTATGAAACAAACACCACACTGTAGGAAAAACAGAACACTTCTGCCATATTCCATGACTACTGAAGTGACACCAGCTGTAGTTTCCATAGGGAGAAGCAATCGTCCTACTTTTTAAAAGGAAGTCAGGCGGATTTGACATGAGAACTGTTATTTTGTGCCTTTTGCCAGAGCACCAATACTTTTGCAGCGCTCCCCCTAGTGTTGAGTCCAAAGCTGGATTCCGTGAGTCTCCAGGGCTGTTGTGCACAACTAACCAAACTTTTTTTTTTTTTTAAGAATAAGGTTTATTTAAATTCTGTCAAAACAAAAGATTCTACAGGCAAAATCAATGGTGCGACCTCATTTGGAATACTATACAGTTCTGGTCACCATACCTCAAAAAGGATATTATAGCATTGGAAAAAGTGCAGAAAAGGGCAACTAGAATGATAAAAGGGTTGGAACACTACCTATGAAGAAAGGTTAAAAGCGCTTGGGGCTCTTTAGCTTGGAGAAACGACGACTGAGGGGTGACACAATCGAGGTTTATAAGATTATGCATGGGCTAGAGCAGGTAGAGACAATACAAGAATTCGTGGGCACTCCATGAAATTGCTGAGCAGTCGGGTTAGAACAGATAAAAGGAAGTACTTCTTCACCCAAAGATTGATTAATACATGGAATTCACTGCTGCCACGGGGTGGGGGCTTCGAGTCTTCAACAACAACAACAACAAAGCTGCATTTGCAGAACTCTTTTACCCTTCCCTCCCACGATACGAAAATTATGCATCTCTTCCTCCCCTTTCCCTGCCAGGGCGAGCAAATTAGGACTACCCTAGTAAATGTAGCAAAAAAGAAGAAGATAAAAAGACAAGCGCTACACAGAAGTCCTGCGTAGAAATGTGTTCTGTATTATTTTTCTGTCTTGGTAGCCCCGCACGTAGCCGCGTTTGGTTTGGAACCAGAAGTGTCAAAATAGCGACAGCTGCTTGCCTTCTCTTTTCTTTTCCCTCTCGGGGACGGTGTGTGATGTCATCGGCCCGTTCCAGCCAATGACAGGCGCCGGCGGAGTATTCGAACAGGGACTTAGAAGCGCTGCTGAAGCGTCTGGCTGTTAGTGGCTTTCTGAAGAACAGGTAGGTTGGGATGTGGGGAAAGCGCCGGTTCTGGGTACGCATCCTTTTTCTGCCTCGCTTTGTTGGAAGTTTCGGCATCCTTTACTTCTGAGATGGATTCTTCGAATAATGTTGAAAGTCTCCCACCATGAGGGGTTGCCCTGTATTTCCTGTTGTGGGAGCTTCCTTGAGAGGGGAAGGTTCAAGGTTGGCGTTGTATGTCTGAAAGTCACCGCTGCCCGCTTCTCCTTAATGTTTTTATAGTATGCTATCCCGCACCCCCCCCGCAAACATAAGACACTAATACGTTTCAGCCCCAAGGCATCTGACACATTTATTTCCCTCTCCCTCCTACTCTATTGCTAAATGCCTAAAATCGACGTATTATCTAAATGTTATTCCTTGTAATCCAAGGCACTTGGGGTGGTTTACAGACAAAAAACAAAGACGATTTTAAAGGACCAGCATTTTTTTAAAAAAAATTCATTAAAATACAGTCTGCAGAAAGTTTTTGTGTATGCTCTTAAATAACAGATGCTGGAGATGTTTGTGAGATTCCAGATATTTGCCTGGTTTTTATTGCATGAACTATGCAAGGATTTCTGTCTGGCCTAGCAACTCCTTTGTGTTCTAATTATAAGCCCTATGTGTCCCATGTTAATGTTACCCTGTTATGCCTTATTCTCTGCTCAGCATCTGTAATGGATTCATGTCCTCACCTTATCCATATTGAAATGGCAATGAAAAAAACCCCACCCTATCTGCTTCCCCTGTGCAAGCCCAAAAGGGTGTTTAAAGTAGTAACAAATCCATGTTAAGTAGGCATCTCTCCTAAGAAGCTGTGCATGGAGGAGGAGTGAAAGTGGTCTAGTAGCACCCATAATGTTTGTTAGTTGGTAATTCCTATGCCTCAAAACCTTGTGTGGTACCTCCTGGCTGATGCTGTGATATGCAGGCTCTGGAAGCATGTCCAGGTTGTTTAGTTAAGCCCTACTGCAGTGAGGCAGGATGTGTAACAAATAGGGTGACTTGGGAAGGTGGTAGGGGACAGACATGTACAATGGATGGACAATAAGCTGAGTGTTTGGTTGTCATGCAACACCACCAGTAGTTTTAACAGTACATGTGAGGGTCCTGATAAGGTTCTTTTGGTTGGTTAAAAAGGACTGTGAAATCAAAATGTCAACACTAAGTGGTCTCCTGAGATGTATTGAAATATGGTGAAACGATTATAGGGCAGTCATATTCTAGAGATGTCTGATCTAGCAAGCCCTGGTTGTAAAGATGGACATTGCCTGGTATCTCTTCTCTCCCTTTAGCCTGTAACCTTTGCATGAAGTAGGGAATCTGATTCTAATGCAAAATAGAACTGGGCTTGGCCACTTTGCACTGCCCCCCCCCCCAAGCTCTAGATGGGGAGGGCACTAACCGTCTAGAAATGCTGAATGGGGCTAGAGAGATTTTGATATTGGTGTTCTGGGAACTCTTCCTTGCAGATAGGTAGATCTTTACTCACTACTTCTCCCTGAAGCAGTGGTCCTAACCATTGAATTGTGGTTTAAATCAAGAGAAGAGAAAAAATAGGTTTAGAAAAATTGAAAAACATTCTTACTTCTTATCAGCATAATTGTGAGGCAAAGCATCCCTGGCCTCCCCCTCAAGAGTTAATGTGAATAGTAACTGGCCTGCAGGTGTTACTAATTGGTCTCTTATCTTCAAGGCCAGGGATGGAAGTAGCCATTTAGCTTCTTATGAGAACCTGTGGCCTGTTGGATGGGGGGGGGGTCGGAGGTGATGAGGTAATACAATGATTACTATTGTAATTGTATCCTAATGTTGTAACTCAAGAGTCCCTGTAGTGTATTCAGATGCTGCCCTGAATATGCTAGGATGAATGGTGAATCATCCCATAGAGAAGCTATGCTAAGCTTCAGACATCGGCTGGGATTCGCGCCGAAAGTATTGTGTCCAATCACATTTGAACTGTCTGTGGTGGGAACGTTTGTGATTGGGCTATTATGCGAACAACCTGATAGGTTGGAACTTGTATAGTAGGTGTGGCTACATTAGCCCGGAATGTTTAAATACCGAGCAGCTGAAATGGACAGGCTGTTCGGGCTATGAGGAGTTGTACCGTGTTGGAGAAGTTGATTGTCGAGCTGAATAAACCTGAGTTTTGCTGAAATCACTCTCTGACTACTTTGTTAAGTACGGACTTAACAGTCCCCCTCCCCATTTGTTCTTTTTCTAATGAAAAGGAAGTTTTAATTCTGTTTGGAAGAGAGTTATGAACAGAGATTTAATAAATATAGAATGTAGTGGGTTTTTTCCAGTTCAGATATCCATTTAAACGGAGTTATTTAAAAATGACAGTAATTGTTTTTTGAAGAAATCAAAATTTGATTTAAACTCAAATAAAAAAAAAATCTGTCAGGCTGGCTTTACTAAATGTAGATCACCAAAATATATATAAGAAAAAGACTTTTTTTTTAACAGATCTCATGGTGATACATTATAAAGAAAATAAGATTAACAGTCAAGTGCATTCCCCTGGAAAAAGTTTACAGAAGATAGTTTTGATCCTACAATTGCAGCTTGTTGGAAATGCCTATCTATATTGTGCCAAAAAGATGCCATACTGATGGTGTTTCTTCACAAAAATATTTCCCAGAGAGTGCCATTGTGAAAAGCAACAGGTTTGGGCCACCAGTTACGCCACAAACAACAGAAAAAGAGAGAGGTGCTCCACCACCACAGTCCCTGAGTGAAACTGAAGGAATAAATAGAACATATGTGATTTCTGCCTGCAATAAGTTGGGTGATTCTTCAGTGGCATCGACAAGTGAAGGCAAGAAGCTGAGTCTCCAAAGAAGGACAGTGACAAGCAAAGGACGCTTGGATCAGAATACCACACAGGACAGTGACACTACACAAACCCAAAGGCAACCAACACTACTACGGCGTCTGAGGACTGGATCAAATGAGCAATGTAAAATAAGCAACACACAGGCAGGTAGAACAGAAAATGAAGGTTCTTTTGCACAGAAGGGCAATGAAACTTTATTTCCACCAACATGTAACAGTAAAGATGCTCCACTTGTTAAAAATGGCCTTCAGTTTCTCAAAGGTTGCACAGAAATAAAGAGAAGTTTGGAACAGAAAAACAGTCTCCTTGTTAATCGCAGTGGTTCCCATGGTACTGGTAACAACGCTCCTTTGAAACGAAGGGCAGTTGGTACTAATTCACAAAACGAGGTTCTTAGTTCAGTGCTCTCAACAGCTGTGAAACTTGAAAACAGGACGTTAAAAGCGGCTGAAAAAGTTAATTCCAGTAAGCAAAATGAGACTGGCAGTGAGCAAAACAGGTCTCTGAAAAATGGAAGTTTGGAAAGACAGAAGACACCGAGGAAAGCTATAGCAGAAGGCATTAAATGTACAGCAAAATGTGGATCTCTTCAGGATGCCAGAAGTCCGGCTATCTCCACCACGAGGAGCAAGACAGCGTGTCTTCAAATAGTCTCGCAGAAGAAATCCAGTATTTCTAATCCTCTCACTTTAAGTAGTAGAAATGGAAGGGGACAAGAAAACAGCATGGACGTTCAAACTGCTTTGCTAAAAGAAGACGTTCCAATTCAGGACACATGTGCCAGAGATGACCCTTTCAAAATTCAAAACAGTAAAGTGATTGTGGCAGTAAGAGTGCGTCCATTCAGCATCAGGTCTGTCATTTTGTTACCATGTTTTGTCAGTGAGAGATTGCAGGCTGCCTCTCTGAAATTACATAGGTTTTTAGGTCTTTCTACCAAGAAGTTCTGTGGCATAATATTCTTTTCTAATGGTATTATCTCATGGTAGTGAATTTTCACGAGCCATCCTTTAGTATTTCATAGGCATCATAGCTGTACAAAGCTGGGGGGAAATGATAGGGGAAAAGCTTTTTTTAATCAGTATCCATGGGGAATGAGGGTTGCTGGTTAACCAAATATGCTTTTACATGGTAGAGAGAGCCGCAATGTCAAGTAGGCAGCCTGGTCCTCTGCCCCCTTGGCACTGTTGCCCTCTCTCTGCTGCTGAGTTGGGTCAGCAATGGGTGTGTCACACATTTGGCCATGCCAAGTGGCTTCTTCTGCCCAAAGGGCAACCCATACTTGGGCAGAAGGGGAGTGTGTGTGCCCAGGAAAGGCACCTTAGTGCCAGCCATGCCAGTTTAACTCCGTTCTTTAGTTAATTGAGTGACAGTTAACAAAGCTTTTACTGTACTACATATTTCCAGAACTGCTGTAAGATTCAGGATTTCACATTTGTAGTTAGTTCAGCCTTGAAAGATGTATGTTTAACTGAAGTATAAGAAGTGTGTTTCATTTTCTGTGTTACTATAATCCTAGAGAATTGTATCAAGTCTCACTGTTTTTCATTTATTTATAGCAAAGCCTAAACAGTTTTATTCTCATATGCTATCAAGCCTTTATGTCTCTGTAATACCTCAGATTTCAGTGCTGTTGGTCAGTATGTCTTGATGCTTGATTTTTCCACACTGTTATTTTATGTACACTTTCAAAGCTATTATTTAGGTCTATTTCAGGACAGGACATCATTGTCGGGAAATATGTTCAGTTTTTCGATAAATAATTTTATTTTGTGTCATATTCAGAGACATAAATGAAGAAAAGTTGCAAGTGGTATCCATGGCTGGACAAGAGACTGTCGTTCACCATCCAGACACAAAACAAGTGTACAGTTTTATTTTTGACTTTTCGTTCTGGTCTTTTGATAAGCATGATCGTAATTTTGGGAGCCAGGAGATGGTCTATCGGTCAGTGGCTGTACCTCTCCTGGAAACAGCCTTTGAAGGATACAACACCTGCCTCTTTGCATATGGACAGACTGGTTCTGGAAAGTCCTATACGTAAGTTGGATTGGCAATGCTGCATGCTTTTTATGTTTATGCTTTTGAAGTGATTGTTGAAATGCGACACTTACTTGAAATGACAGTATAGAGAAAATTCTCCTCAAATTTGTATCTGAACAAAAATGCATTAACTGAATGAAGATGCTTTGAGGACTGTGCTAGTTATGTTGTCTAGTCCTATGGGAACTAATGTAAACTTAAGGCTACAAAATTGAATTCTGAGCTCATATCTAACCTCTACCATGCACGTATGCAGTAGACTTTGGCAAGTTCATATCTGTCTGCCTTAAAGTGAAATACAGAGATAATAATCTTGAGCTTCCTTTGAAGGAATTCCTTACAGGGTTGCAATACGGATTGTTGAGAATATATGTGAAGTACTTTTGAAGGCTGTATGGCTGCCAAGCATTATTATTAATCACTCCAGTACTGCCTGCTAACAGCATAGTGTGGATTTAGATGAACAGAAGTCAGGACTTAACCTCTGGGAGGTGGACCCACTGCTGGACCTCCTGATGGCACCTGGTATTTTTGGCCACTGTGTGGCAGAGTGTTGGACTAGATGGGCCATTGGCCTGATCCAACATCGGCTTCTCTTATGTTCTTATGAGGTGACAGTCTGCAACTTCCAGCCATACTGATAAGTATGTCCACTTCTCTACAAGTGGCTACAGTGGATTTAGCCATGAGGGTGAAGGCAGCAGATTGCTTCTTTGTTTAGCTATTGGTCTGTTGCTTTCTGCTGCCTGAATTCCATGTACCATACCTATAAAGTTACTGTGGTTGCACCTTCACGGAATAACATACTATGGGTCTGTCTTGGACATATACCCAAATTTGATGTTGATATCAGCAGTTACGGGTTTCCATCAGAGATCCAGGCAAGTAGTTAAATTTTCCCAACAGGTCTAATTTTTATTTATTTATTTATTTATTCATTCATTCATTCATTCATTCATTCATTCATTCATTCATTCATTCTTTGGATTTGTTTCCCGCCCTCCCCGAAGGCTAATGGATCTGTCTATTCAATTTTTAATTCACTTTTCTATTAAATGTTATAGGATTCTGTGGGAAAGTTCTGCAGATTTAGCTAGAGGTTGTGGTTCATAGCTGATGATACCTGCTACATTGTAGTGCTAAGTCAGAGACATGTGAAAGGTTGTTCTGCAGAACTGTTTTTTTTACTGGTATTTATTTCTGTTTGTGTGTGTGTAATTGCAGCATGATGGGGTTTGATGATAATGAGCGAGGAATAATACCAAGATTTTGTGAAGATCTCTTTACTCGGATAGCAGACATGGAATCGCAGCAGGTATTTCTTCAGTATGTTTGTTTGAACTACCTCTTTTCCCCCCCTCGCTAGCAAAAGGAAAACTCTTGAGGTCCACTGTTGTTGTTATAATTCAAATACCTATAGGATTTATTCCCAAATTGTTCTCAGTACTGCAGGCTGTTGATCATGTTGATTTCTGTTTGGGGCTGATTCAGCTGTTAAAGATACTGGAAATAGATTAGGTATTGTTGAATACAAGCCCTAATCTTGGCATCATGTGTACCTCCTGCTATGAGCAAAATGTAACACAATCTGGGTGCGTCCACGAAGCACTCGATTTCTACATTTCTTTCACTTTCAAAAACTTAATGGGGAAAAATGGAAACTGGGTGGGGTACGTGGATGTGCATACATTCATGGTACATCACTGCGCCCTGACTGTGGTATGTGGAGAGCCAGGACCACATCTTACTACATGTAGACTGTCCCTGAATGTGAACAGACTTGTCACATATTTATGTGATCAGGTAATTGGCACAAGAAACTATTCTGTTAGTTCAGATCTTGCTTCTCATATGTTTATAATGCTGTTGCCTTTTTTTCTTCTTCCTACAAAGTTGGGGGGTGGGGCAAAATCACACTCCACCCACCCACTGAAATACTAGGAAGGAATCGAGCTATCAAAATCTTTCATGAGTAAAAGAGCAAAGTAGTAATGTGTTTTAGAAACATGGCACCTAACTGTCAGTCCAACTGTTTGTGTTTTATTAGACTTACCACCTTGAAATGAGCTATTTTGAAGTCTACAATGAAAAAATTCATGATTTACTTGTCTTCAGAACTGAAAGTGGACAGAGGAAACAGCCTGTAAGTTACTAGTCCTGTTCTGTATGTTTAAGTGTTGACTTAAGTGTGTTGTAGGAGATCCATGGTTAGGTTTTCTTGTTTTGTGGTTTTAACCAGTTTGCAACCCACGTGGCTGCTTTGAAGGTTGGAGAAATGGCACTGGGGAGAGAGTGTGTGGGAATTGCTCTGTTAGTCTGTCTTCTAACTGCAGGCCTGTAGAATGGTTTTTGTGTGTGTGTGGGGAGCAGTTTGGTAGGTAGAGAAAATAGCACAGGAGGAGGAAAGGATTATAATCTTGGATATTCTTCTCCACATCCCTGATATTCATTGTGGCTACATGAGGTCATTAGAACTGTAATTTTTTTAAGTGGTGGATACTAATTGCAAAATTCCCATTTAACCTCTAGTTTGACTCATAAGAGATTAGTGTAGAGCATCATAGCTTCAGGATATAGTTGATCTAAAAATCATAAGGAACTGGATTGTTGCCCTTAGGTGGGAACAAATCCTCATTGCTACATCTGTAAAGAGTCATGTGTTAATTTGCCAACTGCCTGGAGAAAAATGTCCTATCCTTTTCTTAGCAGTTTAAAGGAGAGATGTTCATTTATATCCTTAATTTAGATCCCTCCTCTCTCTCCACTGGGTACCCAAAGCGGTTTACAGCATTCTCATCTCCTCCATTTTATCTTCACAACTCTGTGAGGTAGATTAGACTGAGACTGTAACTCGTTAAAGATTACCCAGCAAGCTTTGATGGTGGAGTGTGGATCTGAACCCGGGTCTCCCAGATCCTAGTCCAACACTCTGTCCACAACACCACACTGATATTATCTACCTCCATGCAATGAAAGCTTCAGCTGGCCCATTCCCACACACTAAGTCTCTATTAAAGGGACAGGACAGTTTCCTCCAGGCCTGTTGACAGCCCTGTGGATGAACAGCTCTAATGTGGCTAGAAAACCATCTAAACTGCTCTAATTTAATGAGATTTCAGGGAGGAGTGTTTTTCTCTGCTCGGTTTTGTGCCAGTATCGTGTTCTTGTTGCATATTTTTGCTTTTAAAATTTATCCTAAAGCTTTCAGTCCGCATATTGCTTTGCCTGGTATGGTTCTTGCACTGACTAGTGTTGAATACACTTCATTTGTTAAAATAAAAGGAAGCCTTATAGTGTAAAAGTGGGTTATTTTGAGGATTTTCAAAAACCCCCCCCCCCCAATAATTATGTGTAATTCAGGTCTTTAATATACACTTTTTTTTGTCCGGTGAATAGCTTCGTGTAAGAGAACATCCAATCTTTGGTCCCTATGTGGAAGATCTGACAGTGTAAGTCTTTATGTTCTAGACATTCACAGATGTCTAAGTGTTGATTTCTAGTATGGTTTGTTAATTATAAACACTACAAGAAGCTTGCTGCCAGGGAATGGGCCAGTTATTTTCAGTCAGCCTGTGATCACACACATTAAATAATCCACTTTCAATGCACTTTTGCAACTGGATTTTACTGGCAAAATCCAGTTGGAAAGTGCATTGAAAATGGATTATTCAGTGTGTGTGATCACATTCTTGGGCCTCTTCCAACCAAACGATCTCTTGGTCATACAGTTTCTTTTCACAGCATTCTTTCTCAAAAACTTCCTGTCTTCCCTGTACTCGGCTTATTCACAAACATTTGTTTTCTCTACTCTCTTGGGCTCCTGTTTCTCAGTTCATTGCCTGCTCTCCTCTATACCTTCCTCCAGCCCTTCGATTTTCAATTTCCCTGACCCTAATCTTCTGTGCCTTTTTGTTCATATTCACGTACAGTATACTGCCCCCTAGCTTGTCCTGCATGGATTATCCAAGTCTGTGCTAAATGCATGTTTTCCTCTTTTCTCTTGGAAACTGATCTTCAAGGATCCTGTTGCTATTCATTTTCTGAGCAGTTAAAGTGTTCATGGTTGCTCAGTGATATAATAGCTTAACTTCACTGAAACAAGCGCAGTACACTATTTTATACATTCCAGTGAGTCTGTGAGGCGTAGATGTTCCTTTCTGTTTTGGGGATCTGGTCTGTTATACAGTTAGAACGGTGTGCTTAAGCAATCTGTGTTCTTACCCACTGACTTCACAGAATATATCAGATTTTTGCTTGTATATGTCAACTCTTCAATAAATAACTTTTTATTTCATTTTAGGAATGTGGTCACTTCTTATTCAGACATTCAGGTAAGTTTTTTTCTGTCTCTCCAAATTATGAACCTTCCAAAAGATATTAAAATATTTTACTTCTTCAAATAATTTCCAGGGTTGGTGGACTGAATATCATAGAATGATGTGCCTCATTCACCTAACATCTCCCCTCTTTCCATAGAAGTAAATATCTGATGTAGAAAATTATTTGCAGGACCAAAACCTCTGGTTCTATTGCTCCTCAAGTCTCTATGAGACACTATCTGTCTTTGTTTTTGTTTATTTGCTTGCTTATGTAATGAATTGCTGCTACTAAATACACTGAAATTGACAGAATACAAATAAAGTATGAAATCAACCGAAAACCGCTCAACACCGTAAGGGGGAATATCCACTAGGTAAACCTGTAAGTCATTTAGGGGCTCTCCTGTCTGCCCTGTACCTCATGGCCCCAGCAGAGGATGAAATACGGAGTGCTTTCTGGAGAGGCATGAATGGTAGAGGGCTAGCCACCATGCTGTCTGGGATGTGGTGTCAGTCTTACGTGGTAGAGATGCTTGTACTTGATTTTCTGGCATGGCTCAGAAGACTGGTCTATGCATCCAGGGCTGGAAGGAGTACATTGCCCTCCAAGCAGCTACAGTTTTCAAATGAGATGCGTGTTTCTTGTCAGAATCTAGATAATCAACAGTTACGTTTTATTAGCTCATACTGTGAAGTTGGGTTTTTTTTAATACTTGAAAGCTTTGTGGCATTTAGCCTGCTCTCAAAACGCTTTTATGTTATATCATATTTGTGTTATCAGAGTTGGCTCCAGCTAGGAAATAAACAGAGAGCTACTGCTGCCACGGGCATGAATGACAAGAGTTCTCGGTCGCATTCCGTTTTTACCCTTGCGATGACGCAAACGAAGGTACCACGTAGCTGACTAACTTGTTTTTAATGGCTGAGTAATACTATATGAACTGAGTAGCAATGTAATTACTTTTGTACAGTCTAGGGAAGAATGTATATCTCTCCTTATATATATATTTGAGTTTTCGTGTCCCTCTTGCCTGAACGTTCCACACGCCCCCACAGCCTTTGGCTGCCTCTACCAGGGGCCTCTACCCATTGCTGGCTGCGTTGCCTCAGTCCCAGCCTTCCCTTTCATCTCGCACCACGATGGAGGATGACGAGGTTTCTGCTGGGATGGAAGCAAAGCTGCACCACTTGAAGCAAAACCTCACTCCAGCCTTCAATGGGCTGCTTACCAAATAGGGGGGGGGGGGGGGGGGAGGAAGCGCAGCCAAGTCGGGAGCCCCCTTTCGTTGACTACGCTGCCTGTCTGTCCCTCACCCACCGCTGGAGCGCAGTCTCACAGCCACCCCCCCGCATGGAGCAACGCCTGCACAGACTTCTTGCCCCTGCCTGCTGCTTCCCTTTCCTCGGCCGCCTGCACTCCCGCTTTGCGTCACGCCACTTTTGGGGGGGCATGAGCGGGACGCCACCAAGGCGCCTCTGCAGCCAACGTGAATCTCCTCCCGGGCCAGCCCATCCTGGAAGGCGCCACTTCTTTGCTCGGAGTGGCCGGCCTTGGAGCGCGCCTGGCAAACTGATGCTAAAAAGACTCCTCCAGCTCTGGCCACTTGCCCACAGCCTATTTCTAGAGCTCGTTGTCTCCATTTCCACAACGGGCCTTCTTCCTAGTTTTAAATAATGTGTTGCCTTCCCCCCTCCCATTTCTTAAGGGGAGGGCAGGGTGTTTGGGAGTAACTGCTTGGTCCTCAAACATGGAAAGTACCGCATCACTACTGACAAAAGAGTGCTGTGTCTCACAGCTTGAAATGATCATATTCTTTTCCTTTTAAGTTACTAAATGACCAGAGAAAAGTTAAAAGTGGGTGCATTTTTTCACTTGTTTAAGTTAGTTCTGCTCACTGTTTATGGGGACACTGAAAAGACTGAAGAGATCTGCTTTAATTATTCTGCTTCACCTGCAGTTATTTATTTATATTCTATATTAGATATTTGTTCATGTCTTGCGGCTCTCAAACATCTGACATTTATTCTACGTGGCTCTTAACGTTAAGCAAGTTTGACCACCCCTGGAATAGAGGATAGTTTTGGGGTAGTGGTTAGAGTATTGGACTGGGGAGTCCCGGATTCAAATCTTCACTAAGCCATGAATCTCAGTAGATAACCTTGGGGCAGTCTCTAACCCACCTCACAGGGCTGTGAGAATAAAATGGAGGAAGGAAACATGACACACAAAAATAATGCCTTCAGCTTTTTGAAAGAAGACTAGGATAAAATTGTAGTATAGGCAGGAAAATAGGAGGGGTCGATCTTGCCACTCTTCATGTCCTGTCTGTCAACAACAGTGACTGTTGTGCATATGCGCTTCACTCACACTACTAAGAAACATCGCATTCAGCAGAAGTTCATACAAGCCCTTGCTTGATGGGTCAGGAAAGTAATCCCAAAAACCCAAAACAACACCACCAAAAAACAGAGAACTGAGCTCTGAAGATGTGTGTCCTGTCACATATGAATTTCTCCCCCTCTCCCTCCAGCCCCAGAATCATTTTGATGGTGGATGACAATGCTTTCTACAGCAAAAGGAATATGAAGGGGAGTCCAGTAGCAACTTCAAGTCTAGTAGAATCTTAAAGATCAACAAAGATTTCCAGGGCATAAGCTTTTTGTGAGCCAAAGCTCACTTTGTCAGATACAAACAGGAATCAAGATTCAAGGTCAGAAGGTGGGAGGGGTATTGCAAAGAAGGGCCAGTTGGAGTAAGGATGCAGATGTACAATGCAAAAGGTAATCAGCTTGATTAGAGCTGGGAGATATGCACAGAGGTGGGAACTGCAGAAAATTAAGCATCTGTGATAAGAAACCTATGTCCCTATTCAGTCCTGGAGGGGGAGGAGTCCATTGTCTTGAACTTGTTGGTGACAAGTTCAGCAATCTCACATTGTACTCTCCCTTTGCAGCTTCTCTGTAGGATAACCGCTAGTCTTAAGTCAGCAATGGAATGTCCTGGAAGATTAAAATGTTGGGGAGTATACGTGGAGGGGAAAATATAGTCTCCTTGTAAATTTCCCTGAGTCCCTGTTTAACTGGCTTTATGTTGAAATCCCATGTGCTCTTTGATCTTCAGTGGGTCTTATTGCAGTCATTCCTTTGAAAAAGCTACACTCCTTATTGACATTTAACAATGGCTGGGTGGGGGGCATGTTTGATCTTCTAAGGTGAGTTATGTGTACCGGAAAGCTGACAGTATAAAGTATAGAAATTTTTAAAAACCAGCCTATTTAAAAGATTCTATACAAAGAACATAAAGGTAGCATGTGCTTCCTAAGGATATTATTGTTACCCTGTCTTTTGAAATGACAGCGTGGTAAGGGGCTCATCCTTTCCCCCCCTTTTAGGTAAAAAGAGTATCTCCAATGATTTCTGGCTTTCAACACAGAACTACAAATTCAGTAGAAACGTCTAACTACGGCTGTCTCCTTGCTTTAGACCAATATTGTGGGGAAGGAGGAATGTGAACATCGAATTATCAGTCGTGTGAATCTAATAGATCTGGCAGGCAGTGAACGCTGCGCAGCATCTCAAACCAGTGGAGACAGACTGAAGGTAAAAGTAGGGGCACTGTATGGGGCACTCAGAAATTCACAGGATCACATGAAGCTGCCTTACACTGAGTCGGACCCCACTGGTTTGTCAAGGTCAGTATTGTCTGCTCTGACTGGCAGCCGCTCTCTGTGTTTTCTGGCGGGGGGGTCTTCCAGACCTTAAAAAGGCCTGATCCTTTTAACTGGAGATACCAGGGACTGAACCCTGGAACCTGCTGCATGCAAAGCAGCCGCTCTGCTATTGAGCCGCGGCCCCCTCCGCAGTCTAATGACGGGCAGCTCTGCAATGGAAGTGCTTGGTCTCCATGTTAAGCATCCTTTGCTGCGGAATAATTTGTGCTGCTGAACTTGCAAGATGAGTAGAAGCCTTTATGCTAATAATACGGAGCTGCCACATACTGATCCGAGAACTGCTCCATCTAGCATTCTGTTGTCTGCTTGCACAGGCAGAGCAGCCCTCCAGGGTGCCCGGCAGATGGCACTTCTAGCTCTGCCACCTCAGATCCTGTTAAGTGGAGGTGCGAGGAATTGAATCTGGGGACCTTTTGCATGCAAAGGTGTGCTGCACCACTGAGCAGTGGCCCCTGTTGTAAAGTCCACTGTATACACAAGCAGGTACGCATCATCTGCAGTGATAATCTGGCATGCCTCTTATTACGACTGTAGTTTCCTTCTTTTGATCCTGTTTCTATAACTTAACCCCCCAAAAAACAAACAAACAAACAACAACCTGTAGGCCAGCTCAGACACTGGAAAGGCTTACTGTATGGAGTTACCTGAGTGCCCTTGAGATATACATTCCCATCTGAATGGGCGAAGTAACGTCTGACCTGACCCATCGCTTATTACACCCACAGCCTCTCAGCAGCAATTCCCTTGAGAGGAGTAGCTGGAAAATGTGGTGCTGTGATCCTGCAGGCTGATGCCAGGCACCTGTGGCTGTACTGAGGGACATGGCCAGTTTTTACTGCAGATCTTGTTTGCTTACATAGCAGATTTTAGAGCATGGTGGCTCCTGTAGGAAATATATCATTTGTTTAGCACCTTCCCTCTAAGTAAGCTTCAAATACAGGGGTGGGGGAAAATTACCCTGGGTTTAGTTTATCGCCCTACTCAACAAAGTTTTGAAGGCTTCCTCTGATGGAAGAGGCTGTTTCACTGAAGGACAAGCTGCTTCCGTCTGCGAAAATGTAGAGGAACACTTCAACCTTTGCTGCGCAGAGTGATCGGAAACAAGGCTCTGTCATTTTTAAACTCATTGGTGGCTTTTGATCCTATCTATGTAAGAAGCTGATAAAACAAGTGATTTCCACTATTGGAAGGCCTCAATCACATTTAGAAAACTTAATGTGAGATGTGATCCGCAATTAAATTAGAATGGAGATGATTCTCCCCATGTCTCCAAGCTGAAGAGAGTGCCGAGGTGGACAGCTCTGGTTTGGTACAATACTAATTGGACATAGGTGTGGTTAATATGTCTCTACTTAATGTGTCTCTACAGCGAAAGAGCCATAGCTGTGTATGGCGTGACGTGCCAGAGTTCTAATAGGCTTGGGGTTCCAACAGTAGCAGGGCCCTAGAGAATGTTTAGGCTAACAGCATTTATTCTGAAGAACTGCTATCAACCCTGCTTGTAGAGAACCTAGATGGCCAATATCATTAACGTATGTCTGTTTTTTCTCTCTCATTTGTATAGGAAGGTGTGAGTATTAACAAATCCCTGTTAACTTTGGGGAAAGTTATTTCTGCACTGTCTGAGCAATGTCAGAGCCGGAAGAAAGTGTTCGTTCCCTACCGTGAATCTGTACTTACATGGTAGGTGCACATCTTTTGTGCCAGAAGGCATTTCTAACTGGCTGTACTGAATTATTTCCAAGGCATCCTGGGAACATTACCTATGATAATTCAAATACTGACTCCAGGGGTTTGATCCAGCTCTGACTCATTATTGTCACATCACGTTTCCCCCATTTCTTTCCCCTCTTGTTTATCTTGACTTGTTCTTGGCAATGGAATCAGACACACAAAAGTAAGGAAAACCTTAGGTATTAACAACGGCCATGGTTTTTCCAGGCTTTTAACTGTTTGAAACTCTGTTGCTTTCCATGGGAAAGTTAAGGAAGGGTTTAACAGTGCAATCCAGTGTATTGTTATGGCAGTATAAACCCATTGTGCTTAGACTGGAATAAATGCATAGAATTGCCCTGTAAGTTTCTTCCATTGAAATAAATGAGATGTAAAAAGTGGTTGTGGAAAGGAGTAAAATGTGTTTATTCCTGTGAATAACTGCAAACTATACAAAATAAACCTGTACTTAAAATGGCTCAGTTTAGCACTTAGGGCTGGAGGTAATGAGTTTTAGATATCTAACATACAAACATAACCTTGTGAGTGGTATAAATGCGCCCACCAGGTGCAAAACTTCAGGTGGAAAACACAACTAATTTGTAGCCTTTCTATATGGTAAAAAAAACAGAGCTCCTAAAACATTTGGCATGAAACTTAGAAATCAGTGGCCCTGCATCAAGTTTTGTGTGACTCCTTCCCCCCCATACTTTGAGCCAACACCTTTTTGCAAGGTATTGCTTCTAAACCAGAGGAGCAAATTGCAAAATACAGACGAGTACGAAATAGAACAGATCATATGAACTGGCTAGAGCCCACAAATGATAAACAGTGAGTACATTAAAACATTCTATAAAGTTATGGGACAGTGCTGCTGACAGCTAATGATGTAGCAGGGCATCAAACTTCCATGCACAACAGAGATAACCATGTAATGTCCCAAATACAAGAGCTAACAAAACCATACAGAACGTTGATGTATATCTCCGCCATAAGGACAGAAATGATTTTCGCCAAGGATAAAATATCCAGTTCAACTAAATTGTATGTCCAACTCTCATCTACAAGGAATTAAAAGCATATAATATATCAAAATAGAAATTCAAGAAGTAGACGTTGAATTCGGGCAGTGGCCATTAATAGGCTTTTAATAGTTTGCTGGCAGAATACCGTTTTGGAGTCTTTGTCAGATAATTATCAAGCAGTCCCTTTCAAATTGCAAGGCTCCAAATCAAGAATTCTTGCTCGTCTCCAACGTGATGCAAGGTTGCAGCTGCTGACCCTGTGGTATGATGAACCCCCTAGGGCATGTGTCCTTTGAGTGCTGGGAAGGTGGGGGAAGAGGCACTGACTGTCTCAGAAATGCAGTGTTGCTACTGGGCATTCTGTTTTCAGCTTGGATTGTGTGGTTGCCCAAGCAAGTCCATGGGAAGTAGCACCACTTGAATTGAGTGAATTTTGCCCAACAATCCCATATCACTTTTGAGCCCTGCTGGCACTCAGCCTTCCCAGTGATGAAAGTAGAGGGAATGTGCAGGGCCTTCTGCCTAAATGCCTCTGGGCACCTCTGTTTCCCAATCAGTGCTGGAATGAATTTGAAGAGTGGCATCAAACTGTTCTTTTCAATGAGGAAGAAGCAGCAGCCCCCAGAATCTGTGTTATCACACATGCCTTTGCTTGGTCCTCTTTTTTTGGTATCGAGGGGATTCTTCAATCCAGGACATGGGGGTGGGGTGGAGGAGCATACTGTCATGGTTGGGAATTTCCATCCCCTGAGCTGTTTGGGAAGAAGCAAGGCCCCATGGGCAAAGAGACGAGGCACCCCTCTTCTCATCTCAGTAAAGCATAAATTCTGGTTTTTTTTAAAAAACCCATTCAGATCAGATAATCATCTTAAGAGTTAAAATGAACAAACCAGACTAAATACAGACTGAATTCGGACTGGGGAAAAGTCACTGTGCCATTATTTTCTTCCCAAATTAAGGTTGCTAAAAGAGAGCCTTGGTGGAAATTCTAAAACAGCTATGATTGCCACCGTGAGCCCCGCTGCCAGCAACGTGGAGGAAACGCTGAGCACCCTTCGATATGCCAAGCAAGCTTGTTTCATAATCAACACTGCCAGAGTAAACGAGGACAGGAATTTTGAATGCCAAGTTAATCCAAGGTGAGCTTGACACACTATGTTTGTTGTGTAAAGTTTGGGCTGTTTCACACCTTCTGCCAAGACAAACTTGGGTTTGCCACAGTTTGTGCATTCAGGAGGAGAGGTCAGGAGGAGGAATGCAGCTCATGAACAAACCTGTGTAGTTGAAATCCCCAGTGTGATAAAACTGACCTGATGTATAGCCAGCTTCAAAGGGGGGGGGGGGAAATCTAGCGGGGTCATCACTTGCCTGTAGTACTAGAGGTTTGCTACCATCTTAAAGCTGGCTTGCAGTCAGTTGCAGCTGCCTGATAAAAGTGTGTTCGTTACACATCTTTGCAACCACATGGTTTTTGTATTAATATTTCTCAAGTTTAGTATACCCTTGGAATGTCTTAGGCATGTGTTCTAAAAACATAACATGTAGAGTAATTTAAATATTTTCCCCTAAATTTCCAAGCACTTGGCTTTGTTAAGTATCAAGATTGAATCCTTACACTGCAAATAGTATAGTCTCTATCCTACAGATTAAAATCTGTGGGGCTTAAGTATATATAACTCTGTTCTGGGATTGTGGGCCGGTATAATCCTGTTCTGTAAACTTGGAAATAAGTGCCAGTGAATTCAATTGGGTGTATACTCTAGGGAAGAGTGCTTGTGCTTGCAGCCTCGATGTAAGAGGGTGATCTAAAATAAAAATTGCTTTATCTTTCAGTTTAGTACTGTATGATTCGTCAACCAAAAATAATATTGGTTTTAATTTAATGGATTTTGTTTGCTAGATGAATCTTCATATGCTTCATGCAACTGTTGCTGTTTTTTTTAAATAAGCCAAAAACATTTGTGGATATGTTTTGATTAATTGCTGTGCCCTCTTGGTCAATGTAGAATTGAAAACTGAAATTGAGAAGCTGAAATTGGCTCAGAAGAACGTGCAGAATATCGACCCTGAGAAACACAGACTTTACGTGCAAGAAATAACCTCTCTGAGGATGAAGCTACACCAGCAAGAGAGGGAGATGGCTGAGATGCAAAGGTTAGATGTATTTTCCTGCTCTTCTGAATATTACATCCTGCTTGAGTTTAAGTTATTTTCATTCCATGAATAACATTTTTCTTTCTGATCTGTGAAGGGCCTGGAAAGAAAAACTTGAACAAGCGGAAAAAAAGAAATTTGAAGAAACAATGGAGTTACAGGTACTGTACTTCAAATGGATTCAGGTGTTGATTCAAAATAATGGGTTGGATACAATGATCTGTCAGTTGAAGGTGCAGATGATTTTGGACATTCCCGTATTCTCCTCTTCCCAGTAGTCCTTCCAGACCCTGTGAAAGTTTATTCCTGGAGTTGCAGGACCCACATGGGGCTGGAGGCTGTAATGGGGATACAGTCACCCTTTCAGCTGCTTCTGTCAGGGCAGCTCCACTGAAGGAAGCAGTGATTTCTGTAGGTCCCACAATGCTGGGAATAAACTTTCCTGGCATCAGAAAGGACTGCTGGGTGGAGGAGAACACAGTTAAGATCCTTGCATCTGAGCGTCACTGGATCCAACCGAAAGAATGGTGATTAAACTCTGTTCTCTGTGTTATGCTCCCACAAACAGCAAGGGAACAGACAGTTCAATTTTCATTGTGAGATTCTCTTTGTAAAAAAAAAAAAAAGCCCCTGACTTTCTGAATCCTTCCTTTTAGAAAGCAGGCATTACCTTCAAGGTGGACAACAGTCTGCCTAACTTGGTCAATCTGAATGAAGACCCCCAGCTCTCGGAGATGTTGTTATACATGATAAAGGAAGGGCAAACTACAGTTGGGAAATGCAAGCCAAACTCAGATCATGACATCCAGCTTTCAGGAGTCTTGATAGCCGATAACCACTGGTATGTGTTTGATCTAAAGATATACACTTTTTCTGGATGAGGAGAAATAGATTATTGCCATAATGCAGCGCTTCTGACCACGTAAAAGAAATGCAGTTCCACTAAAACAAATGCATGGCAACCTGTTTAGATTTACAACTGAGCCTACTGCACACTTGTTTCCATGTAAATCGGGCAGAGTTCAAACATCAAAGTGCTTTTTTATCTTTGTTGTGTGATGTAACTTTTTAAACTACCCTAGCCACTTCAATTGCTATGCTGAAGTATGGATAACAGCTAGGATCCAAAAAGCTGTGCTGCTACTTTGCTGGCTCCAGGGCATCTGTAGATTTCTCAAACAGTAGCTGCACCTCCACACTGAGCCGAGTTGTCACAGCCGGTTGTTGTGATGTGGAATGGGAGTGAGCTGTCAAATGAAAAAAGAGGCCACTCACCTCTAGATCCTAGGTGACTCATGTATTCTAAAGAGGTCAATACACATTTCTTGTTTGTTTGGAGTTTTGTCATAACACTTGAAGTTGCCTTCTACAAAGTGAGCTGATTGGTCCATCTGGCTCGTTAGGATCTGCTCCGACTGGCCAAGTGGTCCTCTAGGTTCTCAGGCAGGACAAAGTGTTTTCTGACGTGTCACCTCTGAGATCCTTTAACTGCAGATAACACTGACTCTGCGAAGGAAGCATGTGCTGTATCTGTGAGTCCCTCCCAAGAAATGTTTCTTCTTTACAGTGTTATCAAACATGTGGAAGGTGCCGTGAGCATTACCCCACTGGGAGAAGCAAAGACGTATGTTAATGGAAAATGCATTTCAGGTCCTACATTCCTGCATCACGTAAGTGGACTGGAATAAGTGCACGTTTATGTGTGTTGAACAGATGGGAGATTTATGTGTGGATTTTGAAACACTGACTCTAAACTTTTATTTATTTTTATTTAAAGCATTTCTAATGTTGGCTTTACATGAAGGTGGCAACCGTTTCTGACATTAATGCAAATACATATATAAAATATTTAAAACACTTAAGTTGAAACATGTAAACACATAGGCACACAAACTTGTGTGTTGTGTGCTGATTTAAGATGGTTAGTAATGAGATTAAGTTAATTATGGCACGTTAGTGAATAAACTTCTGGGTTTTACAGGGTGACCGCATCATTCTTGGGGGGAACCACTATTTTCGTTTTAATCATCCGCAAGAAGTTCAGAAAGTCAAATGCATTTCTCATGGTGCTTCCCTGCATGAGGAGGGTCCAAAGGGCTTTGAATTTGCAAAAAATGAACTGCTGGCTGCACAAAGGGCTGAGTGAGTATGGTTAGATATTCTGGCTTCAGTGGAAACTGCATATCCTGTCTGGCTTCTGACACCAATATTGCATGCCAGTCTCTGGAATTTTGAAATTAGGGGCATGGAAATCAGATTCTGTCATCTATTGACAATGTTGTCAATAGGAAATACTATTTTGAATATGTAAAACATGGTGTTATATTTAATAACATACCTAGAAATCCAGCTGACACTGGAAAATTTTGTGTTCCACAGTTATTCAGCTCCAGTGATTATATACCTAATCTGTAGTTTCTTTTTGAAGCACAAGCAAAAGTAGATGTTAAATGGCACTGTGGTCATAATACCAAATGATCACAGAAGAAGCTTTCTGCAAAAATGACAGCATCGTTTGGTCTGTCACATCCTTCTTGGATTATATGGGTGCCCATCTGCCAGAGAGCAATCATGTCTAATTTTGAAAAAACTGATTCCATCCCTGTTAGAAAACTAGTGAGATTTAGAATGAAGGTTAAACTGGTAACCTTCATTCTAAATCTCACTAGTTTTCTAACAGGGATGGAATCAGTTTTTTTCAAAATTAAACTGGTTAAGGTTAAAAAGGTTAAACTGGTAAATGGAGCTGTGGTGGCTCAAGTGGTTAAGACGCTGAACTGCAGGCTGTGGAAGGTCAGTAGTTCAGCAGTTCGAGACCCGGGTGCCGCAAGACGGGGTGAGCTCCCATCTCTAGTTCCAGCTCCTGCCAACCTAGCAGTTCGAAAGCAAGAAATTGCAAGTAGATAAATAGGTACCACTTCGGTGGGAAGGTAACAGCGTTCCGTGCGCCTCGGCATCTAGTCATGCCGGCCACATGACCACGGAAACGTCTTCGGACAGCGCTGGCTCTTCGGCTTTGAAACGGAGATGAGCACCGCAACCCTAGAGTCAGATTCGACTGGCTTTTGAGCAAGGGAACCTTTACCTTTACCTTTAAACTGGTAAAAGGTAAAGATCCTTAGGAACATTTTTAAAATATGTGTTAAATTTCTGGTGAACATATGGGAGTTGGGAAGAGTATTTAGTGACTGGACACTACATATATGTAGACTTTGTGTTTGTCTGTGTGTGTTTTGTAAAAACTGCTGTTAAATCGTGTAGTCAGTGAGGTATAAATTAGAGCATTTATTTTGCTTGTGAAAATACTTTTAGGCTGGAATCAGAAATAGAAGAGGCACGGCTGAGAGCAAAAGAAGAAATGATGCAAGGAATCCAATTTGCAAAAGAAATGGCTCAACAAGAACTTACTTCTCAGCAAAGAAATTATGAAAGCCAGATAAAATCACTGGAGGTACAGCTGGTAAGTCACTGCTACACATTTATAATAAATGGCCTTGATCCCAGTCTTCTTGCATTGTAATTACACTGGAGTCCAAATTTGTCTGTCACATCTCATAATCATCTGCGTGGTCTTGCAGATTTTAATGTGTAACTGTTGCAGTGTAGATGAGGCAACATGTTTAGATGCATCTGCAGTGGCTGAGCATGCCAAGGTATGCCTTGCTGGTTGGGAAAGAATATATAAATATGTCCTCTGCAATCTTTCATGCTCTTTTCTTACCTGTCTACCATACGGTTGGAGTTGAATGGAGAGGAATATTTGTACATCCAAGGACTTGAGTGTAACTGAGCTGTAGACTGGGCTGGTAGTGAATACCAACTGTTGTTTTCTTCCTTCCTTCCTTCCTTCCTTCCTTCCTTCCTTCCTTCCTTCCCTAGGTTCAGAAAAAACAACCCTGTTATAATGCACTCCACTCAAAAACCTTCATTTCCCATTATGTCAACTATTCATCCTGCAGACTCTGGGTTTTGCAGTCTTTTGACAATCTGCTATTTTATACTGTTTCTGTTGTACTACTAATCTAAAATGAATGAAAGGCGATAATATACTGTTAATTATCTCACAGATAAGTAGAGATCAGAAATCTTTTGTGTTTGCCATTGTGTTGTATGTTACTGACTCTGTGTTGCTCCACAATTTGTGATGGAAAAATTGAGGCGGTAAGTATTTCCTCACTTTTTAATCTGTCTGTTTTAATCACTGAAGTCCTATAGTGAATAAAATCACATCATGAAACCTTTTTTATAAAATAACTGCCATATAATAAACAGAATCAAATGCTCCACTGACACTATTAGCACCGCAGTAAACAAAACAATATTTAATGTTAAAATATGTGCCACACAACTGGAAAGTCTTCAGGAGTAGGAAAACTATCCAAAATGCTGGACTTAGACAGTCTTCTCTTGGGATGGTGTAACAATGTTGGGGGGAGTCACAGTATCTTGGCCAGGTTCATAAACAGTGTGCAGTTTCAGTGGCTAGTCTTGTGGAATACTGAAGGTTCATAAAAGATTTCATGAGTATCCTCATTTTCTTCCCCAAAAAGGAAGCAAAATTACTGGCTGTTATGGTGAAAACCCTGGGAACATGATGTTGATAATAATGGCTTCTTAACAGTGTGGAGAGAATGAAGAAAACATGGCAAGATCTGATTCTAATGATGTTTGTGATACGTTTATATATTGATAGAACATAGAATGTAACTTGCTCTGGGCAATGGCTTTGATGGCTTTGTTTTATAGAAATTGCTGCGTACCAGTCACAGCATCTGTTTTTCCTAGGAAAAAGAATCACACAGGAAACAACTGCAGGAAATGAATAATCAGATGGCTGCAAGCAAAATCCAAGAGTTGGAAAAAGCGAAACGAGGCCTTGAACTGGAGGTACACTTCAACAAGAAGCGCTTGGAAATGGAGACACTGGCTGCCAGAGAGGTAAATTCTTTCTTTTAAAAGTGTCCTGTCTGGTCAATCAGACAACCTATCCTGATACAGTATTACTACACTGGATCTATCGGTTCCATCCAATATGACTTCAGTAAGTGTCCTCAAGCTCTTCTTTCCTAAAACCAGCTGCCATATGGGAGAGGGGAGTTTATGTAACATGAGTGCTCTGGTGTGCCACTCAGAATTAGGCCACTGAAAGGCATATCTTGAGGGTGCATCTGTGCAATGCAGGATATTTGGGAATGTACTCGAGGAAGATGAGACATCTCTTTAAAATTACTTTAAGAAATGGAAACACTAACAAAAATAATATTCATCTCTCCATATGAATTTAGTCCCAGAATAATAATTGACTGTTTGACCTCAGTTGCATGTATGTCTTTGGTAAGAATAGTACATTTCTAATATTTAAAAAATGCTTTTCTCAGTCATATCAAGGTTCATCTAGCTGCTGGTGGTAACGGTGTTCTGTTACCAACAGCAGCCAATTGAATGGATACCTTTGGAAAGTCATGATCAGGGCACGAAGTTGAGAGCCATCCCTTATTTTTGTTCAGCATGTGCTATTCAGAGGTTAGTGCTTCAAGTTAATTAAAACAATAATAATTCTGAGGCTTTCCCCTGTAGCCTTGGGTTACTGAAGGAACAGATAATTTCAGGCTTCGTTTAAGTACAGAATCTTTCAGTGCATCTGATTTCTAAGGTGTGTGAGCAAAGCAAGGGAACTAACAGAATTGATCTCATTTACATTGGACAGTTAGTATTAAGGAAAAATGGATTTAAATGTATGATAGCAGTAGCATCCCCCCCTTTTTTAAAGTATCCAGTTTTTTCTGCAAAGGTCATAATCATTGTTTTGAGCTAGGCACTAGAAGATCATACGATTCGTCATGCCAAAATTCTTGAAGCTCTGGAGGCTGAGAAGCAGAAAATTGCTCAGGAAGTACAAACTCTTCAGCAGAGTCGTGGAAACAGAAATAAAGGTGTGGTCATATATAATACGGAGTTACCTGTATGGTGGTTACATTCAAATATGTGTTAAGGGCTTTATAGAACTAGCCTTAGTTCTTCTCTGCTGGTCTCTTCTCCTTTTGCTGGTCTGTCTTCCAGCAGATAGAAAGCAAGTATGTAATAACTTTCCCCTTCCTGTATGCTTTATTATTTTTACTTGGAGGGAGGGCAGCACTTTTGTGTGTGTTTTATTCATTTAAAGAATTTAAATCCCACTGAATCAGTCAGGATCACTATGGAGCAAGTAACCCGTGTGGCAGGAATTGCACAATATGCCAATAGAAATTATCCCCCCCCCCTTTACTTCTACAGTTCCTATTAAAAACATATTTAGATTGCAAAGGGACAACACAGGGAGTTCTTGTGTATACACTGGAACTTCTAAGGCAACCCAGGGAAAGTTAGCTCCCAGAATGGCATCTGATGCAGTGTTAGGGGAACTGTAGGGTACATTCATTGGTTGCAGTGACACAGAGGGAGTCCCGGATCTTGCTTTGTTTAGAAAAACATTTTTCTAATTTCTGAACTAGGTGTCACATATATGACTATGCTGTGCAGATAAGGTTGACAGCATTCACTGTGGCTCATAATTTCAAGGTTTGTCGGGTCACTGAACTGATTACATAATTATCAGCTGGTAATTTAACAAAAACCTACCCCAAATTCTGTTTCTTTTATGTTTAGAAGAGCCGAACTGGAGTTCTTTGAAACTATCCATGATGATCAAGGAGGCCAACACTATTAGTAGTAAATTAGATAAGCACACTGTTTTTTGTAGGTAAGTAATTGAGTTAAAATGTCAGAAGCTATGTTATCAGTTGATGGTTGTCGTTGCAGTGTCTTTTAAATACAGGAATCAGTTAAAACATTTCAGGGAAGTACATGTTCTTTAAAAGTGATTTTGATGTTTTGGAAGCAAGAGTTTGATGAGAATCAGTCCTGGCACTCTGAATATTTCTTTTTTTAAACGAAAAGCCGCCATAATGTTCTTGGCTACTGAAAGCCTTTTTGTTCCAGTAACTTTTGAGGAGTTCGGAAGGTCTGTAGCTCTTCAGTTCAAGACCCTAGTGCCGCGTGATGGAGTGAGCTCCCATCTCTGGCCCCAGCTCCTGCCAATCTAGCAGTTCAAAATCAAGAAACTGCAAGTAGATAAATAGGTACCGCTTCAGTGGGAAGGTAACAGTGTTCCATGCGCCTCGGCGTTTAGTCATGCCGGCCACATGACGACGGAGAAGTCTTCGGACAGCGTTGGCTCTTCGGCTTGGAAACGGAGATGAGCACTGCCCCCTAGAGTCGGATTCGACTAGCTTTTGAGCAAGGGAAACCTTTACCTAGCTTATTTAAGGTAAAGGTAAAGGTTCCCTTGCTCGAAAGCCAGTCGAATCCAACTCTAGGGTTGGGGTGCTCATCTCCGTTTCAAAGCCGAAGAGCCAGCGCTGTCCGAAGACGTTTCCGTGGTCATGTGGCCGGCATGACTAAACACCAAGGTGCACGGAACGCTGTTACCTTCCCACCGAAGTGGTACCTATTTATGTACTTGCAATTTCTTGCTTTCGAACTGCTAGGTTGGCAGGAGCTGGAACTAGAGATGGGAGCTCACTCCATCATGCGGCACCCGGGTCTCGAACTGCTGAACTACTGACCTACCACAGTCTGCAGTTCAGCGTCTTAACCACTTGAGCCACCGCAGCTCCTTTATTTTAGCTTATTTAGCTGTGTGCAAAATACTTGTTGCCCACCCCCATCTTTTCAGTAGACAAGGAACCGCTGTGATGATTATTCACCAAAACAGTAAATACCTGTCATTCCCATGTTTCTTTTACCAGGCATGATGAAATGAATGAAGGCCGTGGCAAGGGTTCTCCTCTTCAAGTGCAGGTCCGTAACATCAGGCTGGGAGTTGCAACTTTCTGGAGTCTGGAGAAGTTTGAGTACAAGTTGGCTGCAATGAAAGAACTCTATGAGGTTTGTTTAGGAATTTTTAAAAAATCCTTGCCTTCTAATATTGCTTTTGTAGGAACTCAAAATTTTGCATGTTTGAACTTAAGCTGCTTCAAAGAGAGACTGTGTGTGTGTGTGTGTTTGCACATTTATTTACAATGCATATTCCACAGTGAGTGATGGATGTAGCATGTGGTTTATGCGGCATTGTGAATGAGACTCCCCTCTCCTTGTGCAGCTTGGGAAGATGTGCAAGAGATTTATGTATCTGCTTCCAGTGCTTCTGTATCATGTCTTAGTCTCCATTTATGTTTTATTTATATGCCTGCTCATTTTCCAGACCTTTTGGAAGTCTGCTTATTCTAGGTTCCAACCCATCTTTTTCCAACCCTTTAATCCATTTACATTTCCCACTTACCTGTCTATAGCTGTTGTGACTCATTTTTTCCATCTGGTGATTCCAGGCAGACACAGACAGCTATGGCATAAATAGTCAGTCTAGTTTCACTTTTCTTGCTTGCCAATCTGGTTTTGAAAACAAGATGCATTTACTGTGGTAGTCAGTGCTCCACCTGCTGTCTGTCTGGTGTTATAGCAACTAAATTCCAAATCTTGGAGTGCAAAACATTATCAAGGTCTTTTCTTCAGCTGTAAGAGCGAAGAGATGAGCTGTTTCTCTCACTCCTGCTGTGTATTGTGGAGGCTTTGATAACAATGTTCAATGATATCATGAAACAAAAGTGCCTGATGTCCTAAACTTAACCGTAAGGAATTCTGAGAAAAGACGTCTGAATGTAGTAAGGGCCCTTCTGATTTAAATTTGTAACGATTAATGTGCAAATAGTGTTAGTGGCTACTTTTTAAAAAATTATGTAAATGCCTTGTTAACTGTAAGGAAACTGGGCTTCTTTTCGTTACAGACCAATAATAGTAACAAAGCTGACGAGATTTTTTATGATCCCACGGATGAATGGGAACCTGATCTTTTGAATGCGTCCATGACTTCTTTTTCTAGAAGGAGGTAAATAATTTCCTATATTAATTTTAAAGCTGATTTTTGACTTGGTGCAAAGTCTTGTAGGTTATCTATGTATACTAATGATCAATGGAAAATATAAATGTGGATGAGCATTTAGGAGAGAGCCAGGGTGGTATAGTGATTACAATACTAGGCTTGAAGACCCAGGTTCAAATGTCTGCTCTGCAAGGGAAGTTTACTGGATGACCGATCTAATTTATTGCAGCAAGAGCCAGTAAAACAGTACAATTCTGATATGAGAAGGATTAAAACAGTAATAACATGGGAATAGTATTAAAACATTAACAAAAGAAAGTTAATAAAATTAGTAAAATAGAATAATGTTAATAAGAGAATCATACAATCTTTTCAGCTAAAATAAGTTTACGTTTCCTAATAGCTAAGCAACAAACCTTTGCCACAGCATAAGTCACTGAGCTCTGAACGTCTTTTAAGTTAGTCCAGTCACATCCTCTCAGCCTAACCTACCTTACAGGATCGTTGTGAGGGTAAAATGGAGGAGGGGGGAAATGATGTAAGCCACTTTGGGTCCTGATTGGGGAGGACGGCAGGGTATAAATGAAGTAAATAAAATTAATAAGTAATAAATACTTGCAGGTTGTCTAGGCTGGTAATCTTTGATAGCCAGCAGTATTTACATTTGTTCCTCAAAACAGATTGGGACAGATAGGAATAGCAAGCATTGCTATAAAGTCGTTTTCCGAAAAGAATCAGGGAATGTCCATGGAGAGTATTGCACTAAGATGGCCAGCTGGGTATCCTATGTATAGGGACAGCCATGGTTGCTAAAACTTCTAAGAACTCCTGGCATTGTTGGAGAATTTTGTGTGTGTGTGTGTGTGTGGGGGGGGTTTTGGAGCCAATAATGAAAATAGGTTGGATACGACTGGCTTTTCCTTTGGCACAAGAGAGAGGAAAGCCCCCTTTTTCATCTCCAAATAGGCCATGATGGGGATCATGAGACTTGAAAGGACGAAGAACTGTGGGGGAAAAGCTGGCAGGACCCAGCCCAGTGCAAATTAATAAATCCTTCTACATAGAAAGATAAATGTAATGAAGTTTGTTGGTGAGTTTCAAAAAATGAATAGAAGTCTGTCTTGTTTTTTTTTCTGTTCTCAACCAAATTCCAGAAGTAGAAGTTTGAGGAAGAGCAAACGAATTTCTGGATGTTTGTCCGAGGTAAAGCTGAGTCTACACAATCCATATTTACCAGGTGTGTGTGGCATATCATGACATTCTAAAGCTGTTGTGAATCTGACACCTGGAGACAAATCATATTTATAGGGAGTGGAATTCTTTGAAATAATCTGTCTCTCTCAAGACTGACCACTAACAGTCTTTGAAGTTAGTGCACTTTCTTGATTAAAAATAAGGATTTGCTTATGTTTTGCCATTTAAAAGATTAGGTACGGAATCTATTACTGTATTGGCTTCATTATTCATGTTTACACACACACACACACACACACACACACACATAAACAAAATTTATATCCCACCTTTCTGCCCTCATAAGGGCCATCAAGTTGGCTAATGAATTAAAACATATGTAGTAAAAATCACATTTTAAAGACTATTAAAAACAGCAACAGCAACCATTATTAAAACAACACCAGAGCTAAAATACATACAGAACATAAAAAAATAACAACAAACATTGGGCAGGAAGGCGGGATCACTGAAAGAACCTTAAATGAAACAAAGTCTTCATCTGCTGACAGATGATAATGGAAGGGGGCTGATGAGTCTGCCTGGGGAGAGAGTTCCTGAGTTTTGGTGCCACTACCAAGAATTTATGAAGTTGTTATGTTATCACAGGCACAAGAAATACATTGGGCAGACCGAGTTTGGATCCACCGGAATCATTTGTACCTGGTATCTGTAAGGAGCTGATAAGTTTGGCGCTGGATGTTTTGGAACAGACTCATGAAGAAGAGGAGAGCGTGGCACAAAGTCTCTTAGCAGCCTTGTTCACCGTTTATGCTGAAGTCAGTGCCATGACACATGCATATGAAGAAGCTGAAGAAAGTCAAGAGAACTGTAAGCTCCACTTTATTGACAAAGCCCATTTTCCACTGCTTGCATTGTTGTATGTGAAATCGCCTGACACAGGCCACTGGTCCATATAGGACTATTTAGTCTGGCTGGCAGCAGCTCTCTGTTGTCTCAGGCAGAGGTGTCTTCTCAGAGCTTCCAGAAGCTGCCAAGGAGTGACCAGACAAATGCTTCCTCCCCTTACCCCCCTTCAGAAGATCATATGCAAGATGTTTGGTTAGAATGCACATGCTGCTACTGCTGTCTTCTGTGGCATCTTCCCTGGTTCTTTTAACTAGAGATGCTGAAGACTGAACCAGAAACATTCTACCCACAAAAAAATGCGCTGTAACACTGAGTTATGGCCCTCTTGCATTCCACTTTTCAATCTTCTCAGAATTATTGACAAATGATTGGAAACATTTCTTTCTCCTCTCTAGCCCTTTGCCAAAATAACTTGTCTTCTAATTGATTCTTCTTGTCTGTGTTTAGTTTTCACTGTGGACCAGGCTGCTCAGTCCTGCAGCATCAGAATCGCTTCTTCCTTTGAACAGCTTGTGGTTCTAAGCAAGCAGTGGCTGAGCGGTTCCCGAAAAAGCGAGGAATTTATGCACACTTATGACAGACTAAGGGACGGCCTAAAACAGTTGGGAGGATACTTGCAATTGCTATTGCAGGTGAGGCATCTCATTGCAGTTTTCTTTAAAAATGAAACTTACATTGGGAATGTAGCCTGTTGTATGGCAAAAATATCACAATGTTCTGTTGATGGTGCTGCTATTTGCACTATTGTTGTATACTGTTATCATGGTGGAAAGGCGCATAACTGCCTATGCTGAATCAGACCCCTAGTCTATCAACGTCTGGAGAACCAATTTGGTGTAGTGGTTAAGTGTGCGGACTCTAATCTGGGAGAACTGGGTTTGATTCCCCACTCCTCCACTTGCACCTGCTGATGTGACCTTGGGTCAGTCACAAGCTCTGGCACAGCTGTCCTTGAAAAAGAGCAGTTTGTGTCAGAGTTCTCTCAGCCCCACCCACCTCACAGGGTGTCTGTTGTGGAGAGGGGAAGGGAAAGGAGTTTGTAAGCTGCTCTGAGACTCCAAGTGAAGGGTGGGGGATAAATTCAATCTCTTCTTCTTCTTCTTCCTCCTGACATTTAGGGCTATTCCTCAGTAGAACAGGCTTCCTCAGGAGGTGGTGGGCTCTTCTTCTTTGGGGGTGTTTAAGCAGAAGCTAGATGGCCATCCGACAGTAATGCATATCCTGTAAATTTAGGCAGATCATGAGAAGGTGGATGGGTGGGAAGGGATGAGCCAGTGCTCAGCTCTTGTTGCCCTTTCTTACATGTCCAGGGAATTGCTGATAGCCACTTTAGGGTTCAGGAAGAAATTTTCCTCCAGGTCAGATTGGCCCAGGGATCGTGGAGGTATTTTGCCTTCCTCCTGGCATAGAGCAAGGGTCACTGGGGGAGTGGGGGGTAGCTGTGATTTCCTGTATTGTGCAAGGGGTTGGACCAGATGACCCTGGAGGTCCCTTCCAGTTCGGTGTTTCTAAGGTCAGTGTTGTCTGCTCTGATTGGCAATGGATGTCCAGGGTCTCGAGTGCAGGACTTTCACAATCCCTAATCCCCCTCCCCCAATCTCTTTAGCTTGAGGTGCTGGGGCTTGAACCTGGGACCGTCTGTGGATCCTGCCACTGGGCCACGGCCCCCGAGACCAGCCTCTGAAGGTGTACTGTAGCAAAACGTTTCTTAACAGTTATTAATTCTGTATTTTTGTGTCTCAGGGCGGCTGTTCAGATTTGTCTTCAATAGTCACAGAGGCACAGAAGAAAATAAGGCGCACGCTGAAAGAAATGGTAAAATGCATAGGACGCCTGGTGGTACTTACAGGGTTGGACCTACATTTTCCAGCAGGACATAACGGTGATGCGAGCAATCTAAAGGTAAAACAACGTGTACTTGAAACATCAGGTTTAAGATGTTTCTAGTAGATAAATCCAAGAAGGAAAATTAGTAAGATGTTAAGCCGTGATCACTAGTTTGAGTACAAGCTTCCCTCAGCTGTATTTGGAATCAGCTCAGTGCTTATGAGCTTTTTCTGAGAACTCCCAGGGGAGAAAGTTCATTGGCTGTTGAAGTTGGTTGCCGCACCATCATTTCGCATTGTCAAGACCAGCTCTTCCAGAACGTCATCTGTCTTTTGTACGGTGGGTATGCCCCGGAAAGCCTTCTCGGGGAAGGGAGTGGCACAGTTCCTGAGTTTTCCCCCACCCCAAATAAGCAGCAGCCTGTTTAACCTACTGACAGAGTAAGAAATGTAGAAAGATTGTTCTGTGTTCCCACTGTCCGGCCAATGGTATATGGCTGTGATGGTACAATGCATTCATTGAGGGGAACAGTTTTAGCTGGTGCTGCTGCAACTTTTGGATCTTTTAACATATTTTGCTTCAGCGTGTGCCCATGATATGGGACTATGTGAAAAACAATTAACTATCCTGACTTTCCAACAATAAGTGATCATTCTAAAACTTAATATGGTTAGTTAGCAAGGGATTCGCTCAGACATCTGAGCTTCAGGTAGGTAGACATGTTGGTCTGCAGTAGAAAAGTGAAATTTGAGTCTCATAGCACCTTAGAGGCCAACAAGATTTCCAAGGTATAAGCTTTTGAGAGTCAGAGCTCTGAGGAAGGGTCCTACTGGGATTCAGTCTTGTATATGGAAGAAAGTAATCCTAGTTTAATTCAATGGGGCTTACTCCCTGCAAAGTCTTCTTAGTATTGAAGATTTCCTCCCATAAATAAACCACTCCATACAAAATCAGGACCTAATCTAGGTGAGCACTTTTAAAAGGCTGTTACTGCTGTGTGTTTTGATAGAGCCATTAGATTTTTCAGATCTAAATTGTAGAAAGTAACAGTTTTCTTTTTTTCTGGGGGTCAGGAAGAACTGATACCTGACCTCTATGATGGTCTAGGCGCAGGACTGGAACATCTTTTAGACTGCATACAGAAGTCATCAAGGGATATGCAGGATGAACTCTTAAAATGGCATCCACAAAATGAGGTGAGAGAGAGCTTTTTAAATCATGCCATCTTTTTGGCACAAGGAGGGAGATATAGTTTTAGGCAGAAACCGATTTAATGTCTTACCCTGGATTTTATTTATGAAACATTGGCATATGTTAGTGGTTTTCCTATGTATATACGTATATTTATGTATGGTTACTCTGTGTTCGTACCTCCCTTCTCATATTATGACAGCTGTGCTGTTTTTGCTGTCACTTAAGTTGTTCACTTTTTAATACCAGAAACAGTTTGAATTAATGAAAGTACATTGAGAATTCAAAACAAAACGTATTTTCAATTATGTTTAACAGCTATGTGATTTTATTTTTAGAAGTATTTTTAAAGTTTCTGTTGACCCTCTACCACCTTTCCAGAAACACTGGATCATTAATTGCTCAAAAACTCTTCTCTTAATTGGTAACTTACAGCAACATAATAACCATTTTTATTGTGACAGCTGTTGAATTTAATTATAGTTTAAAGGTCTTTGCATGGAAGTACATACTGTATTCCAAAATACATAGGCCAGGATTGAAGAGGAACAAGCTTGTAGCTGAGTAGAAGTTATAATTTCCCCCTTTGAACAGCTGACTCCTTCCTGCCCTGCCATGGCATATGGTGTCATAAGCAGCTTGAGAATGGCCTGCCAGTTTCCAGAGCAGCATGCTACATGGCATAGGCTGCTTGAAAAGAAATATGCTTTAAATGGTTCTTAAAAGCACAAAACTCCAATATATTAAATTATCTTAGTTGGTTTGTAATTATCAAATTTGCATTAAAGTATGTAGAAAATGCTTCTTTAAAAAAGTAAAACTATATTTAAGACACATCCATTGTGTGTATGAGTCTGCATTAAGGGTGTGCAAATTTTTTTTTTGAGATTTTTCAAGTCCACGTGTATTAGACCCGAAAGATATTGGTATTTCCCAATGTTTCTGAATCCCAATACTGGTATGGTATTCAGATTCGGGATTTTTTTTTGCTCCGTTATACCCTATAGGGACCATTATAGTAAATGGTCCCCATAGGGTATAGTGTGGAATCGATCTGGGGAGGCTGTTTTTGAGGTCGAGGCACTAAATTTGTGGCATAACTGCTGGTGCCTCTCCTCAAAAGAACTCCCAAGTATCAAAAAGATTGGACCAGTAGGTTTTATTCTATGGCCCCCAGAAAAAGTTCCAATGGAGGGGGAAAAAGACATTCAAAGCGATCATGGGCCCTTTAAACACCCTCTGCCAGCTCCGAGTGAACTCGGAAGGCATTTAAAGGGACTGAGAGCCCTTTAAATGCCCTTTAACTGTGGCTATCTGGCATTCCCAGGTAATCTCAAATATTTTCGGGATTATGTGGGAATAGCTATATTGGATAGCCGAAAAGAGACTCTGATCTGTATTCAGCTGAGAAAATACCCCCAAAATCACTTTTTCAGGTATTTTTTCCGGCTTGGATACAGCTGAATGCACATTCCTAGTCTGTATATAATCTTTAGAAAATGACCACCAAAGCTATAATCAGTTTTCTGTAAACTGAGGGCAGTCTTGCTGTTTATGAACCTGCACTGTAAGTATATGAAGAAATACAAGCAGGGGAAAAGGATAAACTGAAAATAGGGTAGAGGTGAAATTGGGGGCAGATGTTTTTCACAACCATCTGCACTTTAACAAAAAAATATATTTTTTTTTGAGGCAGCAAAATCACAAAAGCGAAGTGTCCATAATTTCAATTTTGGTTATCATTTGGACTGTGTTCGTTTTAACATTATCCTGCTCCCCTATCTGCCAAAATTAAAACTTTCATTATCTGAATCTAATAAACTGTGTCGGACACAATGAATCAGATCCTAAGAACAGTGAGCACAGCACCGTGAACAGAGCCCCCCCCCCCGAAGCCCATGAGGACCAGTGGACCCTTAGGGAGGGTATGGAGTACGACACGGGGATCTGCAATGGGAGATGGGAATTGGTGGAACATTTTTCTCCTGCATTCATGCAACACATGTGAATGGAAAAGAAGAAGAAGAGATTGGATTTATACCCCGCCCTTCACTACCCAAAGGTGTCTCAGAGCGGCTTACAAACTCCTTTCCCTTCCCCTCCCCACAACATACACCCTGTGAGGTAGGTGGGGCTGAGAGAGCTCTTGACAGAAACTGCTCTTTTTCAAGGACAGCTCTTATCAGAACTATGGCTTGCCCAAGGTCATCCAACCAGGTGCAAGTGGAGGAGCGGGGAATCAAACCCGGTTCTCCCAGATTAGAGTCCACGCACTTAACCACTACACCAAACTGGCGTTAGGAGTTAGGATCCCACCCAATGTATAAAAAAAATTATTTTTGTCATGATCAAGCTTTATTTCTGATGGTTTTGTCACTATCAAAACAATATGGCCTGGTTCATAATACTGGGTGATGTAAATATGCTCTTCACGGTGGTAGAGTGGATCATGGGGAAGTTCACGTGTCTGTTGATCTAATGTCTGTGACTCTCTGACATAATTAGATGTTGTTAGGTGACCGGTGTGGCCTCTCCTCTGCAATCCAAAGATCATGTCACCTGGTGTGTGTGAACCAGGAGAAGATTGATGTGATTAACTGTATTGTGCACAATTGAACATGTTTAAACACATTCTAAAAATGGTTTCTTTTCAGGTTCAGAATCAGCTAAAGAATAAAACTATAGTTTTGGCTGACCTCCTTGAAAAGATCATATCTGATTGTAAAAAGGTAAATGGAAATCTTTCTTAATAACATTTTTCACTTGAGCTTTCCCAGAGTAATGTTAGCTACTCATTGGAATGGCATTCCATTAACTATTACTGTGGTAAGCGTAACATTTTCCTTAGATTCTCTGGGCTATGAGCAGTAGCTAATCCTTCCTTTCAGGCGCGTACATGTATGATATGCATATTTTCCAAATATCTGCATTCATGCTTTATGCATGTAAAATCTTAGGTGTATGCCTGAAAATGTAAATGGGGTGAAGATGCTGTTATTGTAAGCATGCTACATTTATGTAGCTCTTTAGATATCAATGCAGCTCAAGAGTATCTGAGGAACAACCATTTAGCACTATGATGCCTTAATTTGATGGAAGTTGTTGTACTCTCTCTCATCTTCTGAAAATTTGTACAAATTAACACAGAAAGAAATAGCTTTATTAAGGAGAGAAGAACCTGTCGATCGGGAGGTGAATAAAGCAACCAGTAAAGCTGCCAAATTGTTGGAGTTTCATCACTGTCTAGATCAAGTCTACCAGATGGTCACTTCTTCATTACAAGGTACTGTGCTTTGTTGCTGCTTCTTTCTCACCCTACAAAATCACTCTAAGGCTATGATTAAAGAGAAGACTGTGGTGGGGTCCTCTAGATTTGCTTTTAGATCTTTTCTCAGTGTGTTGACACCTTGATTGACTTTT
>NW_015173141.1:758910-762701 GCF_001447785.1 Gekko japonicus | reverse complement strand
GGGATCTTATTGGTGACTTGGAGAAGTGCCAAATGCTTGGATAGCCCAGGTTATGTAGGCACTGTCTGCACAGTGGCCCTAATGGAGGAAAGATGCTGGCACAAGGAGGAGTTGCACACTTGATCATGGCTTTTACACATTATGGAGGCACTGTGGAAACCAGCCACTGGGGAAAGTCTTGACCCAAAAGGCAAAGAGACAATTTTGAAAAAAATATCCGGGGGGTGGGGGGAGCGAGTCTTATGACATTCGGTACAGAAATATACATCATCTGTTTTTGTTTGCAAGATCTTGATTTTAGATGGTCACCGTATGTTTTCTGAACAGGTGTCATGTGATAAGCAATGTTCCCTCTAAGCTGTGGAGTCTTGTGAGCAGAAATTCTACTTTGTGAGCTGCTGGCATTAAAGCTGTGAGCGAGCGATTTGGCTGCTGCATAAATTAGTTTGCCCTGGAGCCGTTCTTCCTGAGCTAAGACAAAAACGTGTGAGCTGGAGGCTAAAAAACTCCGAGCTAGCTCACATGAACTCAGCTTAGAGGGAACTTTGGTGATAAGTTGTACAAATTCCACTTAAAGCTCATCTGTTGGTGTTTGCCACTGTCAGTTTGAGGATGCAGAATTCTCTGCATAAGATGGGATGATCAGATTTGTTAATTACATTGAAATTCTGCCTCCCCCCCCCACATAATGGAACAGAAGGTGGCATCCATGGAGCTCCCCAGAGGGCTCACATCTAGGCACTGATCTGACTGAGCCCCACTTCGTCTTTCAAGGTTTCTATATCCTTCCATCCATAACTTGGGAAGACATTCAATTATAGTCCCTTCTTAGTCCCAGGAGCAGTGCATTCTAGAATACTTGTAGGGAATATGCTGGCATTAATCTTTGCCTGGCACTTCTAAAAATGGGGGTCTGATTGCACACAATTTTAGATCAACTTTCTAAAGCAGCTGGTGGATTTGCTTGGTCAGAAGCTTAACATGCCACTGGCCTATATTCTACCACACAGCTCAGCAATATTGGAAACTTTTCTTTAGCACACAGTGATCTTGCTCCAGCAAAAGTGGCCCTTCTTCTGGGAAAGGGGGAGGAAGGGCAGGCCTCAAATTTTGCTAACAGAGTGGCGTAGGGTACTAGTGCCCTACTGATAAATAGTCAAGAATTCACCTCAAGAGCAAGTATAAGACGTTTTTAGATACTTCTTCCTTACCGTCTCGGAACCCTTTAGTGTTCACAATCCATTTCAGCGCTGAACTATTCTTGTCAAGCTGGTGCTTTAAAAAGTATGCAGTTTTTGAAGCCAAGCATTATATTTAACACTGAGCATTAGTATCTATCAGTGCCTAAAAGGACCCATAAACTGAAATCTCTTATGCTGCAGTGGAGGTGCTGTACTCCAGGGGAAGGTGCTGTTGAGCTTAAGACTTCCATTCTGTGAAATTTCTGGATCATCTGTACACTAAAGAAGTTACATTCTTTTGAATGGGGGAATGCTGTAGCCCAGGTCAAGAACTACAAGTTTCAGTTGGTACACACACAGTTAGTTTTCCTTATTGGGACTGTATGAGTATGCAAGTGTGGGTTGTGGACTTAACAGCTGATTCAAACATAGATAGATATAGATACCTTATTTGGTTAATTTAAAATACAAGCTTGCTTTCTCAATTCTGAGTGGCTTGTACATGAGTGATGAACGGGTCCTGTTACCCAAATGTATGTGGAAAAAACAGTTAGGAAAGGATCATATCCTAAATTCTGTGTGTATTGTGGGCAATAAACCCCCCCACCACCACCACTTAAACATGTGTATGCCAGTTTGGTGTAGTGGTTAAGTGCTCAGACTCTAATCTGGGAGAACCGGGTTTGATTCCCCACTCCTCCACTTGCACCTGGCTGGATGGCCTTGGGCAAGCCGTAGTTCTGATAAGAGCTGTTCTTGAAAAAGAGCAGTTTCTGTCAAGAGCTCTCTCAGCCCCACCTACCTCACAGGCAATGTTCCCTCTAAGCTGAGTTAGTGTGAGCTAGCTCACAGTTTTTTAGCCTCTGGCTCACACATTTTTTTTTAACTCAGGAAGGATGGCTCCAGAGCAAACTAATTTATGCAGTAGCCAAATCGCTGGCTCACAACATTAATGCCAGTAGCTCACAAAGTAGAATTTTTGCTCACAAGACTCCACAGCTTAGAGGGAGCATTGCTCACAGGGTGTCTGTTGTGGGGAGGGGAAGGGAAAGGAGTTTGTAAGCCGCTCTGAGACACCTTTGGGTAGTGAAGGGCGGGGTATAAATCCAATCTCTTCTCTTCTTCTACTATGCCATTCATGTGTGATGTGTGCCCAAACATGTAATAAACTTTGCTATCTATACCTTGAGTGCAAAAGCAAGCCTATTAATTTTTGATGGCTTCAGCCTGGTTGATTCAGGTGATAACAATACGCAGACATTAGGTAAAGTGTTTTTAAAAGGTTTCTCTGGCTGTGGCATTGTTTGGGCCTCTATGCTTGCTCCCACACCCGTAGAAATATGCGTGTAGTCCTCTCTGCCCCTCCTCATTGTGTGTTTTTGGTAGTGCATCATAGCACGTTAGTAGCTATGGAGGCTGTGACAACTACAGCACTGCAGGTAAGTAACTTTGTAGATACGAGTCCAGGTAAACAAGAAACCTGGAGCAAAATGATAGAGTGCCAAATAATGCTTTAGATGCTTCCAGTGTTCTGTGTAACTTTGGTTATGATCCCAGCCAGAAAAGTGATTCATCGCATGCCCTGGCCCAACTAACTGTGTTACCTATGAGTCCTTTCCTTGCCAAAATTTGTAAGTAAATTGCATCACTCCCACCATTTACAAGTTTTCATCCTGTTGAGCTTAATGTCTCCCCTGTTGGATGATTATATAATCTCAGCCAGACAATCTCTTTCCTTGTACTCCTCTCTTCACCAAAGGTTTTCCTCAACTTTTACAGATGTGTAGGTACTAACGCTTGCCAAACATTTATTGGCATCTATGAGATGATACTGGCTCCCATATGTTTACCTTTCCATAACTCAGTTGCTCCACAAGATGTACCCTTCTCCCTTTATAATAAAATGGAGTCAAAGATGACAGTAGTACTCATGACCGGGTTGCCCGCAGTTATTTCCTGCCTGCCAGCCTGCTGTTTCATGCTATTAGTGGAAGCCGTGAATAGGGCCACAACATGAACCAATTAATAACAAGATAAACAGCCATATTTCTGCAGTTCTTAACAGAGTCTTTGAGCCATGCCTAAAGAAAAAGGCAGGGAATAAGCCAGAAGTTGATAGGTCCATTTTTTAAAAGCATCTATAGGTTAGTTAACTGCTTCTATTTTTTAAAGTTACTATATATAATGGACTTGGTTCTTTCTGGATTTGTTTCCTGCAGGATCATACAGAAACAAAAATCCACTGAGATATTTTATTGAAAAGATTTGCATCTTAGCTGGGAATTTTAATGCTCTCTGCCATTCATCTACTTCGCCTGTTGCTTCAGCGGGTGCCCCTGTCCCCAAAAAGCTGGATTCTCTTTTGAACAACAGTGAACTGGAATCTGTAGCTAAGTCACTCATTATAAGTTTTGAACTTGAGCATGGGTGGGACTTGCCGAAACTTCAAGATGACTCTCTGAGAAATACTGAAGAGACACAACTTGGAAAAGGTGAAGCGACTATGACAGAACGGGAGCATAAAGGAATTCCAAAACGAGAATATAAACTTTGGTCTGTACCTGAGAGCTCAGGGGAAGCGTCACCTTGTAGAATTCACTGGGTATGAAT
>NW_015173141.1:739013-758885 GCF_001447785.1 Gekko japonicus | reverse complement strand
AAGAGTGTTCTGTGGCTGCTGCATCCATCCTTGTTTTTATGACAAGAATCTCAGAAGAGTAAAAGGCCAAGTTCACACGCTCTTCTCCCTACTTTGTGTGTCAGGCACTGTGTGAACCAGTCACGCCCATGGCCTGTATGAATAGAGGGTGGCCTCACATGACCTTTCCCCACCTCAGTAAATTGAGAGGAGGTAGGGATTTCCAAAACCAACCCATGTGGCACATGACGTGCTCTTACACTGCCTTAGATTTCCAGTTGTGAGGAACGTGTGTGTCCTTGGTTCCTTCTACAGGGGCGAGACACTGCTTAGCCAGCTGAATGTGTAAACCAACAAAAGTTTCGTAGCAACAGTCAATTCCTACCACAATAAAATCTGGTCTAAAATGCATATTTTAAGATGTAATCCAAGGGAGAAAATTCAGTGTTCATTCTGCATTAAATTTCAAAGCCTTGGTGCTACATCTGAGAAGGAATATTAACTTTACTGGTAGTATTTCTTGGCTCTTAGGTCTGTGACTATTCTACTAGGTAGAGCATTTATTGTTTGTAACGAAGCAAAAGATTGTTCAAAGGGCTTTTAAAAAAATAATGTGTCCTGAGTGCAGTAAATGTTCAAGAAGAAGAAATGAGAGGAAAGGCCGCCACTGCCATTAGGACAGCATCCTGTCTGCCATTCAAAGAACCTTGTTCCTCTGCATGTGCAAAGGGGGAAGGGCTTGTGGAAGTCCTCTGTGCCTTAAAGACAGCCACCTTGGGGGATCCCCTCTGAACATCCGAGCTAGTTTTTCCATGGAAGAACAATGGATGGAAGAGGGCTGCGAGTTGACCTTTGGATCTCTGTTACTGTATGGTATAAATTGGGCATATGGTACAACAGTTTTGTAAAGCTCCAGATTCTTGTCATACAAAGGCTGATAATGACTTTAGAGGCCCACAGCTTGATGCTGAAAATATCATTTGTCTTTATTTTGTAACTTATATGGCGCACTTATTTAAAAGGGGGAGAGGGAGAGACAGAACTTTTGCTCAGTTATTTCTGTCAGCGGTTCGGTTTCCGTAGAGGATTTCTTCTGATGGAGAAAGGATTTCAGTCCATGGAGCAGGACTGTCACGTCTCCTCCCTCTCCCAAAATGCCCCCCAAATGGTGCTTCCAGAGGAAAACCCGACCTGGAATAGCTCAAAGGGGGCACTTGGAGACCTGCAGTGTGTGTGTGTGGGGGGGGGGAATCAGCAGAAATCCAGTATGAGCAGAAGTGCTCTTGTGTGAATGCTTAGGATCCGACCAAAAGTCATCTACTATATGAGAAATGAGGTAAATTAGAAATCTTTATATAGCCTTAAGTTATTTAATGGTGCCATTCTAAGCAGAGTTATACTCTCCTAAGCCCATTCATTTCACTGGATTTAGAAGACTATAACTCTGTTTAGGATGACACTCTTATTATTTCAACGGAAGTGCACACTAATAGCAAAACAAATCGTCTGAGGGTTCCTTCTCCTATTTTTCCAGTGCAGAAGTGAATATGCATGTTGTGAAAAGAATATAAAATGTAATGTGAGAATAGAATCTGAGGTGTTTGTTTTCTTTCCCATACATAGACCAGGAAGCCAGTCTGGAGTTAAGCTTCATTTCTCAGATAAATCCTGTGTCCCTGTTATATTTTACATGCTTTTTCATGAGCATTGATCTAGACTGATGCAGAAAATAGTAAAGATGTCTTTTCACCTTGAAAGAAAGTTTTAGTGCTTAGGTCACCAGGCCCAGATTCTGAAAGAAGGGAGGATGCCTGTTATTCTGCTGCATGTGATCAATCACAGCTTAATTTAATTTTTTACTAACACTACCACCACCACCACCACTTCAGAAGGCTGGCATTTTCTTTGTGTGCTTTTTCACATATAATAGTTTGAGGTCTTGAACTACACTGACAGGCTGGTAGGCACTGCTGGAGGCAAAAAGTATAGATTTTAGACAGCTACATGAAAAATCTTTTAAATAAACACCGTATTAAACACTGGACAGCTTTAACAATTGCAGTTACTTAGGTATGTAAATTTTGGGATATTTATAGTTCAAATATTTGTTTTTTCATGCAGAAAATGTATTTAAGATTATCAAAAGGATAAATGTACACACAACGAAGACGCACATTAATGCACATTCACAACTGTAAGTTGGCTGTTGAGGACAGACCCTGAATGGAAAAATGGAGCCCAAGAAGCAAACCTACACACAGCCAGAGTTTAGGGATGCTCAGATTTCACTACAAGCATGTTTGACAGTAGAACTTACTGTGTTCAAAGGTGCTGATCTTATGTGAGTCAATCACCCAAGCTGTTCAGTTCATGCCAAACAGCCGCAAACACCTACTAAACTGATTTGCGTCAGGTCTTCACAAAACTGCAAGCACAAAGATGCTGCTGATTCAAACTGATCAGCCGCCATTAGTGTCACTAGTAAGGACTACTGAGACAAACACAGAACAGTAGGATGTAACACACCTTTTATATATGACATTTATATCTGAGATCATGCATTTTATTAATGTATTAAATTTATTGATTAAAACATTTATATCCTGCCTCTCCTCTTGGTTTAAGGCAGTTTACAATGCATGCATGAAAACTCAATTGCACTGCAGGAAGGAATATTCTGAAGCAACCTGGCAAACACCCATGAACAGATTGATGAACTATCAGACTTATTGCCGAAAAGTTATGTCCCTGTTTGCGACCGGCAGACAAGAATGTGTGCCAGACTATTGGGTGTTCAAACCTCCCTACCAGAGACAAAAACATATTTTTGGTTGCAATAGCATTTTTTTTAAATTTTGGAAAACTAAAGCTTGCTGACTTTATGTTTGGCAAGAAAGGGTAAACTAGTTTTCCGCTTTCTTCTCTCAGCAGCTCTTCGTGCACATTTTGGCATTTGAAACAGGTGTTGGGTTCCAGGCCTTGGCCACTGTGTGCCAGGGTCTGATTTGGTAGAAGTCCCTTTGCATGGCCTCAGAGGGGCAGGGGCTGAGCACCACCCTATTCTTCCTCTTCTCCCCTTGCTCTACTCCCTTTTCAGCTGGGAGACAGAGTTGGTATGTCATCCTCAGTCTCCTTCTCCAAGTATTTTAAAGTCCCATGCCCAGGGGCCTCTCTCTATTAAGAAGCCCCCTGGGGGTGTTGACAAGCCCACAAAGGACCAATAATGCCCACAGAGCAATCTCTTCCCTGCTGTTCTGCTTTCCCAGCCCCAGAGTGGCGGTACCAGATAGCGAATTGTCAGATGATTGGCTGCTAAAGGGTCAGTTGTTAAAGACTGTTATAGAGTCAGTTGTCAGTTGTTATTGATCAGCTGGCTGGCATGTGGATGTTTACTGAGTTTACTGAGTGCATCTGTAGCGCTATTGGGTGTGGTGGATACCAGTTTTGATGCCATGGAATGCCAAGAAGGCATCATGTTGTCTGTTGTTGTCCCCCCACCTCCCAGATGGCATATGCAAATGCAACTCTGGTGTTTGGACTGGACTGAGCAAACATGGGTGCAATACCTGTCTACACGCACAATTTCCTATCCAGCTAGGAATATTTAGCTGGAAGCCACTTCTGCAAGTAAATAGCCCTTAGCTTTATCAAGACAGAATCTATAGAGACCGAAGCAATGCTTGAATACCTGCAGCTGCCTATATAGTTTGCCCTACATAGTTTAAAATTGCTAGGGGTTACTTCTAATTGAGCTGCAGTGGCTCAAGTGGTTAAGACGCTGAACTGCAGGCTGTGGAAGGTCAGTAGTTCAGCAGTTCGAGACCCGGGTGCCGCATGATGGAGTGAGCTCCCATCTCTAGTTCAAGCTCCTGCCAACCTAGCAGTTCGAAAGCAAGAAATTGCAAGTAGATAAATAGGTACCACTTCGGTGGGAAGGTAACAGCGTTCCGTGCACCTTGGTGTTTAGTCATGCTGGCCACATGACCACGGAAACGTCTTCAGACAGCGCTGGCTCTTCGGCTTTGAAACGGAGATGAGCACCGCAACCCTAGAGTCGGATTCGACTGGCTTTCGAGCAAGGGAACCTTTACCTTTACCTACTTCTAATTAATCTTTAAAAATTATCGTAGTACAAGTTAAGTTTAGAGAGGTACAATAGATGGTGCCAAATTAGTAGACCAGTTTTGGCATTATATTGATAAAGTACTGATCCTTAAGTAGCTCTACTAGTATCTTCAAGGAAAACATTTTAATTTGAATTCCGCATATCCGGAGGCTTATTTTTCTAGCTCTGTCTTCATTTATTCTGTTTATATTCTTAGCTATTGAATTCTATTAAAGGTTATAATATTATTTCACTAGTCTCATTACTGAGTCTGTTGAGGTAGTTACAATTAGGCATTGGTCCTGATCAGACGGGTCTTTAGATCTGTGCTAGGCACGAGTGCCTGGCGGATTTAAAGGGAATGATCAGACGGCGACATCTGGGAAAAGGGCCGCTTCTGTGAACAACATTCAGCCCCACCAGAGAGCTATACTTAATAGATAACAGTTTCCGTCCAGAGCAAATGCTGGCTGACAGGCCAGTGGCGGACTTTCCTCTGTCTGATCGTTTCAGCGCGCAATCCTCCCGTCAGGATGGTCTGACTCCAGACCATCCCGAAAGGCCATCATTAAAAAAACCTCTTAATGATATGCACGTAAACGCGCAACAGCTACAGAGCTCCACTGAAATGTTCTGGACAATTTCATGTTTCTGAAGGGCCCGTGAAATTTATGAACTGTGTTGATTGAAATGGTACCTAGAGGGAGGTACCGCTGGCGGTGCTTTAACTATTCAATTTTGTGCATGCATGGAAAAACAAGTACACGTTGAGGCGCAGATGCGCATGCGAACCCCGCCCCCCGACCATGCGGCTCCTTCAGGTGGACGCCATCTAGACAATCCACCGCGGAGTACGTGCATGGTAAGGGGAGCTGTCTGGTCGTGCAACGCTGGATAAAAAAGATCTGTATCAAATTAGAGCTGGGCCAATGGTGGGATTTGCTGCCCGTCTGAACAGGACCATTGTGTATTTTTATTTTGCAATGGTAATCAAGAGCTGCTTATCTTTCACAGCCTTCTAGCTTTCTCTGTAGATCATAAACCCTGACGAGTAGTTCTAAAACTATATGAGGGTGAATCTGATTAGAAGACTCTTTGTGATTGCATTGCTAATACAGGATGAATGCACATCAGAGAAGTGCTGTGAACATCAATGCTATAATATCTCTAGTCCACCAACTGGTAATTTCTGCAACACCTTAATTCAACAGTTTCTGTCCTGCCAGTTGTATGAACTACTCTTCAACAATATGTAGCATCTGCCAGAGATCCTGGGCACTTTCAGTTTGGCTTCACAAGAAGGAGAGAAAAACATTGGTGCTTCTGACTCATTATCGTCTTGGAGATAAAGCAGGATGAGTTGCCCTCCTGGAGGCCATTGTTCTGTAATGGGCACCAGAGAAGTGCTCTTCCACCACAGACTTAATCATTGGAGTCCTTATAAAACCTGCACTGATATCAGGACCACGTAAAGCCATGTAGGATCTTTTCAAACACAATCTTTCCCTCCTTGAGTGATTTCTCAACTTCTGAAGGAAGATTTGCAGAGACGATGTCAGAACTGGAAAGGAAACATATAATATATTTTTTTCTTCAGTACTGGTGAATCGCGATTACTGTTCATACATTGTACTGTTCTAGAAAGCTGGAAGCTGAATTGTTTATCTGTCTTGACTGTAGGACATACATAATTTTTAAAATTCTTACCATGGTCTTGGGTTTTGCAGATTTTTGTAACATTTCATTTGTAACAAATGTAACATTTGGAAGAACCAAAACTAGCTCCCAGCAGCAACATGAACAAAATAGACGGTTGAGAGCATCTACCATAGTCTCTTTTCCATTCACCATGTCCACAGTAGTTTTCAAATTTTTACATGTTTTACCATTCCTTTTAAAAGAGAAACAGAAGATAACAAAAGGTGCCCTCTTCATCTCTGCAATCTCTCCATCTCTGCAATCTCTTCCCATTCAAGAACATATCCTTCTCTGTGAGAAGTAAAATTGACTAGACTGGAAGTGGCATAGGCAATTTCAGAAATTGACTTACTGTAGTCAGTACCACCACTCACTGACTTATACATGTCTAAGGAAAGCTGCTGCGATTAGGAATCTTATATATATAATTCTCTTGATGCATTGGCCATTTCCAGCTCTCCCATTGGCTGTGCTGTGCGCGCCATCAGCTATTGGCCCCTCAACCACCACTCAAGAGTAATTCCCTGCCTACTGCCACCTGAGCCACTGTTCCCTGTCAGAATAACTGCCAAACGGCTGTCTCTCCTGAGGAAGGCACTTCTCCTGCTTGGCTCCTGTGGGACTAACTTTTCCCTCAGTGGCTGTTGCTAGGCAACCAACCTTGGTTCTGTCAGTAAAAAGACAAAGGAATGAAGCCTTTTCCATGCCTTTGTGGGGAACTCATTGGGGCCAGTCATGACTAGGGTTGCCAGCTCCAGGTTGGGAAATTCCTGGAGAATTTCTGTTGAAGCCTATGGAAGCCAGGGTTTGGGGAGGGGAGAGGCCTCAGGCTGAATAAAATGCCACAGAATCCACTCTCCAAAGCAGTTATTCTCTCCAGGGGGAGAAAGAGATCTGTTGTCTGGAGTTCACTTGTGATACCAGGCAATACCACAACCAGTGTGGTGTAGCAGTTAGCACTTTAGAGCAAGGTTTGCCAGACCCAGGTTCTTGCTGTGGAAGCTGATTGGGAGATTTCAGACCACTCACAGACTTTCAGCGTAACCCTCTCCCTTGCCCACTGCCAGCTTGGCCACTTTCCTGTCAGAATAAACTCTGAAAACGGCTGTCTCTCCTGCTTGGCTCCGCCATGACTGGCTGGCTACTGAGGTGGGCCAGCGGCCGTCAAACCATTCTCTTCAACCCCCTGCTGTGTGGCTGATTTTCCCCTAGGGTTGCCAATCTCCAGGTGGGACCGGGAGATCTCCCACTGTTACAATTGATCTCCAAATGACAGAGATTAGTCCCCCTGGAGAAAATGGCTGCTTTGGAGGGTAGACTCTATGGCATTATACCCTGCTGAGTCCTTCCCCTCCCCAAACGCTGCCCTCCACAAGATCTGCCCCCCAAATCTCCAGTTATTTCCCTACTCAGAGCTGGGAATCCTACTTTCCCCTCAGTGCCTGTTGCTAGGCAATGAAGCTTGGTTCTGTCAGTAAAAGGTGGGGGGAGACACTTTCTAAACCTATTTTGGCCTTTGGGAGAAAACTCATTGGGGCCAGTCCTGACTAGGGTTGCCAGCTCCAGGCTGGGAAATTCCTGGATATTCTGTGGTGAAGTCTAAGGAAGCCAGAGTTTAGGGAGAGGAGTGGCCTCAGCTGAATAGAATGCCATAGAGCCCACTCTCCAAAGCAGTTATTTTCTCCAGGGGGAGAGAGAGATCTGTTGTCTGGAGTTTAGTTGTGATACCAGGTGATACCACCGCTAATGTGGCATAGCAGTCAGCATTTCAGATAAGTTCTTGCTGTGGAATCTGAGTGGGTGATTTTGGACCAGTCAGACTTTCAGCCTAACCTACCTCACAGGATTGTTGTGCAAGTCAAAAGGGGGAGAGGAGAATGATGTAAGCTGCTTTGGTCCACATTGCAGAGAAAGACTGTACTTTTCCTCCTGGGGAATATCCAGGTGAGGGATGGAGATAACTCAGAATTACAACTGCTCTCCAAATGGCAGAGATCAGTTCCCTTGGAGAAAAGGGTGGACTCTGTGTCCTTATGCCTTGCTGAGATGGCCCTCCTATGATAGCCAGTGTGACATAGCAGTCAGGGCTTCAGAGCACGGCAGAGGCTGTAGGTGGGAGGGGAGATGGAAAGCTGAAATCAGAGGGGCAGATAACGGCAGGTTGATGGTTGGCTGGGAAGGAGATAGAATTGCCAACTCTAGGTAGGGAAATTCCTGGAGGGGTGGCGCCTGGATAGGGTGAGGTATGAGGAGGGGTGGGACCTCAGACAGGTACAATGCCATAGCCTCCACCCTCCAAACCAGCCATTTCATCCTTGGGAACCATTGTTGCTAATCTCCAGGTGGGGGGGGTGGAGATCACTCAGAATTAGAACTGCTTTCCAGGATGAAGGGGGGAGGAGATGGAAAACTGAAGTCAGAGGGGCAGATAAAGGTAGGTTGATGGCTGGCTGGGAAGGAGATAGGGTTGCCAACTCCAGGTTGGGAAATTCCTGGAGATTTGAGGGGTGGAGCCTGGAGAGGGTGAGGTTTGAGGAGGGGTGGGACCTCAGACAGGTACAATGCCATAGCCTCCACCCTCCAAATCAGCCATTTCCTCCTGGGGGACCATTGTTGCCAATCTATAGGGGAGGGCTGGAGATCACTCAGAATTACAACTGCTCTTCAGAAGGCAGAGATCAGTTCCTCTGGAGAAAATGGTAGACTCTATGTCATTATACCCTGCTGAGATCGGCACAGCAAATTGACGCTGAGTGCCCAAGGCTGGGGCACTCTTCCAGAGCCCCTTTCTAGAGCTTGTTGTATTTATTTCCACAACAGGCCTTATTCCTAATTAGTAAATAAATGTCTAGAGTGAGTCCAGTAAAGACCAATAAGATTTTTGGGATATAAGCTTTTAAGAGTCAAAGTTCCCTTCATAAGGAGACTCTCGAAAGTTTATACCCCCAAAATCTGGTTGGTCTCTAAAGTGCTCTTGGACTTGAATCTAGCTCTTCTACTACAGACCATCATGGCTACTATCTGATGCCTAGCATCCATTTTTTAAAAATGTGTGTGTGTACTACCTCTCAATCCAAAGGATTCCACAGTGGCTAATAATAATAACATAAAGATAAATAATAAAAAGCTGTATAAAATTAACAACAAATCCATAGTATAATAACCTACTTTTCAAAAATAACCACTCCCTGGAGGGGATAAACATGTTTTATAAGCAGAGGTGAACGCAAACATTTTAACCAGTGCTTAAAGCTCTACCAGGCAGGCAGTTGTGGGGAGGACATTCCGTAATTGAGATGCCACAACAGAGAAAGCAGTATCCAATGGCCACCCACCTTGCTTCAGAGCAGGGTCTCTGGAGAAGATCACAGTTGCTAGGCAAGTCCATAAGGAAACAAGTGGCCCAGTAGGTACCTTGCTCCCAGACTGTCTAGGGTAACTTTGTTTTGTGCCCAGACACAAATAGGCAAATCATGCATTCTTTTAACACTCCTGATAATTCATGTTTGTTAAGAACGTTGTCATGGCATTTTGTCCCAATTGAAGCTTCTCTACAGTCTCCAACAGCAGCCCCACCTAGTGTGCATGGCAGTAGTCCAAGCTAGATGTAATCAGAACATGGACAACTGGGGTCAGAAATTACTTATTCAGGAAAGTAAGCAGTTGACTCACTAAAGTTGGTAAACAGCAGCATGCATCACCAAGGGGTGGGTCATCTTCTTCTTCTGTAGGTCTGAATCTAATAGTACCCGACACATAGTGTCCGCAATGTATAGGGCAGTCCTGTTCATGTCTACTCAGAAGTAAGTCCCACTGTACTTACTTGGGCTTCCTCTCAAGTAAGTGTGCACAGGACTGTAGCCTTGGACTTTCAGGGGGAGCACACTGTTACATTGGGGTTTCTTGCAGCAGCTCTGGTAAATGCTGGTTTGGGAAATGTAACCATTGCAACATATAGAAGTGTCCTGTACTTTTAATCGGGCAAGAAAGTGGAAGAAAAGATGGAGCCTGATTTAAATGCTGACAGATTGGGGTAATTGAGACATGAGAACATGAAGCGATTTATTAGAGACAAGTGGTCTGGAGACAACCACTTGAAATGAAGCAGGCCTATAGCATATAACGTGGACACTTCAAGTGAAGAGGGTCAAACAGTCCTGAAACCAGAGTTAATACATATTTGAAATGCAGAGGAGAATGGAAGCTTGCCTGTGGTTATGGCTATTGGATTACCAAACTGCAAAGGAACACTAAAGGTTGACACAGACTTTAGTTCTTAAGTGGTATCATTGCACACTTTTATTCCTAAAGCAACCCTATAGGCAGCTGTCTTTGTTTGAATTGACTTCAAATAAATGACTGGAAAAATTAATGATATTCCTTACAACAAACAGAAACTTCTAGAAATTTCTCACCAAATCCAAAACAATACGTATGTTTTGTTTATAAATTGTTATGGTCAGAACAGTGCCCTAAATAAGGACAGATTTTTAAGGTTCATATTATTTTACCCACTTAAAACAAGCATCTTTCTAATATGAAACCCTCATAACTTGCCCCTTATGCTCACAGCTGTAGTTGCTAAGAGGGGATTTTTCACTTATCTTGAAATAAATGACAAGTTATCTTGAATAATCTACAGGGAGGATGTTTGGTGGACAGAACTTGGCAGGTAAGGTGGGAGAGTTTGAAGCCCTTGTGGTGGCAACAGCGGCAGCTGACTTCTTTAGAAATGCAAAATATACCTGTTCTAAAAAAGAGCTCTTGTTCTTTATATGAAAATTATATAATTTGAAAAAAATTTGAAAAAAATTCATAAGTGGGGAGAATCATTGCTCTGGGTAGAGAAGTGCGTCTGTTGACTCTACCTTCCTAAAGATATGACCTGAAATATCAAGGGGAAAAGGTGCAGAACTGACTGGTAGAATGAACTGAATTTACAGTGGTCAAATATTCTCCTCTAAGAATTTTAAAGCCATTCAAATTTAAATTTGTTGAAACTGTAGAATACACTTTGGACTTAATATTGAGCTCTACACTTAAGGTTTAGAAAGTAGCTCATGTAACTCTAGCAGTTTTTTTAAAAAAATCTATATACAGGTAAACAATAGATGGGTAAAGCCAAGTTTTGGAGGTAGAGGATTTCACCCAATATTCGGCTTACTGGGGCCTGGGACTGGATTGGCCCACTGTGATCTAGGACCCGCTTTAACAGCTTGCATTGAACCAACTCAGAGGAATTTTACAGGATTATCTCTCAACAGATTGTATAGGTTACGTATTTGGGCAAAATATTTTCATTTATGTGGCTTCTGGTAGCTATTAGAAAAGTCAGTCCATGTATACAGTTCGCTGTGTTATGCAATCAATAGAAACTTTTAATGGAGATTGGATGGCTTGAGCCCATGGATAAACATGTTTAAAATAAAGCATGTAAATTATATTAATGTCTCAGAACTCTACTGAGGTTTCTTAAGGGAATGGATGAGTAATTCAGTCACTCTAGTGTACTTGTGTTTTCAGAATGTGTTTAAGATTTGAGAAAGCAGTCATAGTTAGGGATGCCAGACTCCAGGTGGAACCTGGGGATCCCGTGGAATTACAGTTTATCTTCAGATTACAGAGATTAGTTCCCCTGGAGAAAAAGATACTTTGGATGGTGGACTCTGTGGCATTGTTCCCCACTGATGTCCCTGTCGTCCCCAGGCATCACCTGCAAATCTCCAGGAGTTTCCCAACTTGGATCTAGCAACGCTAAGATATGATACTGATCCTGCCCCACCCCTGGCTTGATGAACTTTGCAAAATGTCCCTAAGGGCTGGTTTACATATATGAAGAGCTGGTTTACATATATGAAGATCTCCCTCCTAACCATCCTGGGTATTAGGACTGCATGGAGAAACCACTTATAACTATCATTGTGATCTTGTGATTACTGTGGGGGCTGATTTTCACATTATGGAGGTTGGGTCCCTATCCTGCGTAATAGTAACATGTGACTTCCTAAAATCCTGTGTACATGGTACCCAATTCAGATTGCAGCTGCAGCCCATAAGAAGAGGTCTCAGTCTCCCCTCCATTTAGGGAGCGGTGGCGCAGGGAGTAACAGCACCTGCAGTAACATCTATAGCGAACAGCCATAATGGCTGTTCGAATCCCCACCGCAGCCGGAGTGAGCTACCGGCCCCAGTCCCAGCTCCCGCCAACCCAGCGGCTCGAAAGTAATTGCAAGTAGAGAAATGGGTACCTGCCTTAGAGGCGGGGGGCACCCTCCTCCTGGTTCCGTGCCAGGAGGGTTGACGGCGATGATGGCAGTAAGAGAAGCAGCAGCGGCGAGGAAGAACAATGGCGGCGTCTGGCGGACCGTAGGAGCGGCGACGACATCGGATCGAGGCGGAACCAGATGATGCAACTGCGGAGCGACGTGGCGCGGCTGGAGCCCGAAGGGACGAGTAGCCGGGAACGCCGCAGTCCAGGAGCAGTGCGCATCAACGGAGGGTCCATCTGCAGCCCGCTGATGGTCGCCGCTCGCCGGAATGCTGAGACTACGCCGGAGCCACCGAGAACGGAGAGAAGCCTGTCGTCCGGGTGCTGTTAGGCAACCCCTCCCTGCACAATTGTCGCCCTAGGTAGGATCTGACTACAATAATGTAGGCCACCTGTAAACCGCTCTGAGACCCAGTAGGGGTCATGAGCGGTATAGAAGTCACATGTAAAATAAATAAATAAATAAATAAAATTTTCCTGACCTGTGTTTTCACAAGAGTTTCCCCCAATGACCAATGAGTGCCTCCTGGGTTTGGCTCAGGGACCCCTGTTTCCAGGGGCAGTTGGAGAGGATCATGTCACATAGGGTTGCCATCTTCAGCTTGGGAAATTCCTGGAAATCTGGAGGTGGTGTCTGGGGATAGTGGAGTTTGGGGAGAGGAAGAAGCTCAATGGGAATGTGATGTCATAGCTACCATTTTAAAGGTCCCAGCTGGAGGTTGGCAACCCTAACTATCATAGCTGTTCACTTTTCGCGGAGTGTGATGTAGGTCTCCCCATGGGAGAAAATAAAAGGGCTGCACCAGTCACTAAGAGATAAAAAAAAATAAGGCCAAGGCTGATGGTGGAAAGTAAAGTAAGAATATATTTTATTACTCAGTTAAAATCCCTCAAATTCCCTACGCATTTTGCCAACAGGCTTCTTCAGGGGCATCTGTTAGTCTTGCAGTATTGGCGAAAGGCTTTGGCCTTATTTGGTCTTCCCAGGAAGCAGGTAACGTGTCCTGAATCTCCACCCAATTTTTGTGTACATCCTGATTGGACAAGGACTTATATGCTCCTTATTTGTTGTGGTGTTTGAGAGTGTTTGAAGCTGCTGAGGAAAGCCTTATTTTTTCACTGGCTTTATTTTCCCTCTTCCCTCCGGATCTTAAAGAATGCTCTGTGTGTGTGTAAGGTTCTGCGCCACCCCCCGCTCCCCCGTCTGTCTTTTTCTATATTTGCAATGAAAGTTTATGAGAAAAGCTCAGCAACTTGTCCCCCCCCCCAGTTTCTAGAAGGATCAAACTGGTGTTTAATAACTTAGAGAAATGTAGTAATTAGAGTGCACTGTCTAAATCCATTTTAAGTTTATGTAAACAAAATAAAGAAATTGTTTTTGGAATATGTGGTGCTGACCAACCTGTGGGATCATTAACAAATCACTGTCTTCTGGTTATTAAAATTATGCTAATAAGTGTGAAGAGTTTCCCCCTGTAAAAGATGCCTTCCCTCTTCCTTTGAAAGATAGCTGGGTAATTGTGTCTATGGTTGCCAACCTCCAGGAAGTGGCTGGAGATCTCTGGCTACGACAACTAATCTCCAGGTGACAGAGATCAGTTCCCCTGGAGAAAATGGCCCCTTTGGACTCAATGGTCATTATACCACATTGAAATCCCTCCCCTCTCCAAACCCTGCCCTCCTTAGGCTCCACCCTCAAAATCTCCAGCTATTTCCCAACCCAGAACTGGCAACCCTAATTGTGTCTATTGTCACACATAGAGTACAAGCAAATGTTACGAATGTGTAATTCTGTCAGTTATTGGACTGTACAACCCAATGGCTTTATTGTTTTTGCTTTAAGGGAGCATTGAATACAACCTGCACAACGCAAAGCAAAACAAGCCTGTAGCATTCAGCTATTTCTGGTTGAGGCTCTTAATTAGCATGCCATTGGTAATTCCCTGCTGTCTCAAGAACTATTTGGTTCCTTATTCCTATGCAGAGTGTTGGGAGATGGGGTTTATCTTGTTTGGAAATGTGGCTTTGTCAAGACCTCCAAAATGTCACTGTGAGATTAATCGCTTTCCCAGCAAAAGTTCAACAGACCTGGTATTTCCTTTGCAATTGTTGATTTTAAGTAGGGTGCTCTTTGGAGCGAAGCTGCAGCTTGATAGACTGGAACTTAATGATACTTCATTTCAAAGAGGGATGTGCTATCACCTACAGCAGGAACGACTGATATGGCATTGGGGGAGAAGGTGATTAAGGAGCAAAGACTCTTGTTTCATTAAAGGATCTTGCACTTTTCTTATCTGTTTCTAGCTTTAGCTTCCTATTTTTGTCTCTCTAGACAGATGTTCCAGTTAATAAATCTGCCTTCACAGAGGTGATTTTTATTTTTTTGGGTTTTTTTTTTACTCAGCCCAGAGGAGTTTCTATTAACCCCTAGTATTTCCTCTTTCCTCTGTGACTGGAAGTGTTTGTAATGCAGCTAAATATGGTTTTTATGTTCCATGGCTGCTCCATGTCCCCCCAAAAGAAAATATGCCAGTTCTTTATATAATAAGATTAAGAGATGTTAAAATCTTTGACTAGACACAAAATGTACAAATGAATTTTAACATTTCCCTTTCTTCAACAGAGATGAACTTTTTTATTGAGATGTGTGGGGTACAGGGTGGAGGGTTTAAAAACTGTCTTATACTAGGGTTACTTACCCAGCTGGTGGGTGGTGGGTGGGAGGGAGCCTTCCGGAAGTGGGAAGGGTGGGGCCAATTGCTGCGCATGATGTTGTTCGCACAATGATGTCGCACTGAAGTAACATCATCATGCCGGGCACATTGCACGGTGATGCTCTAGCATTTTGGTCAAAACTCCCTCGTCACTGTAGAGTTTTGCCCAAAAAATGCTAGAGTGTTGCCACACAACATTCCTGGCATGATGACATCATTTCCACATGATGTCATCACATTGATGATGTTGATACAGGATGGGGCTGTTTGGGGGTGGGGCTTCCCCCACCAGCTAGCTGGCTGGTGGCAGATTGGAGCCCCTGAAATTGGGGGGAAACCCACCCCGACTAGGGGTCTAGCAACCCATCTTATACTGAGTCAAACAGTCTATCAAGGTCAATCTATATAACTAATCTCCAACAGATGGCGCCGTGCGGATACTTAGTCCCAGGAAAAGGAAGCTCCCTCTGGCCCAGGAGCTTCTCCTACATACTCAGTAGACTTCCTGTATCTGCAGAAAAATGCAAAAACTAAGAAAATCCGTCCAGGGACGGCTGAATTCCCCCAAAAACCTTTTGAAATGGCCTCTGCAGGGATCTGCTTCAGACACCAACTGTGAGAGAGAGGTTAGAACGTTCAGGGCGGGGGGGGGAGAGGCTTCTAACCGGCTCTGTGAGTCAAAGGGTGTGGGGGAAGGGCCCTTTTCCAGGCCTCCTTTGGCTTTTCAGGGAGGGAGGGAGCCTTGGGGCCTGGCCTGGGGAGTCCCTAGAGGTTTTGAGGTGGGATTGGGGAAGGGAGAGGCCACAGCTGGGTATAATGCTACAGAGTCCACCTTCCAAAGCAGTCATTTTCTCCAGGGAGACAGATCTCTGCTGCCTTGAGTTCAGTTGTAAGTCTGGGGGGGGGGGTTTCCTTCAGGCCCCACTTAGAGGTTGCCAAGCCTAGGCCTGCCAGCACTTTAGGGTTGCCAGGTTCCCCCCCTGGCCACCGACAGGGGATTCTGGATAAGGTTGCCAGGTCCAGGCTGGGAAACTCCTGGAGATTTGCGGGAGGAGCCTGGGGAGGACAGGGACCTCAGTGGGGTACAATGTCACAGAGTCCACCCTCCAAAGCATCCATTTTCTCCATGGGAAGTTATCTCTGTAGTCTGGAAATGAGCAGAAATTACAGGGGATCCCCAGGTCCCACCTGGAGGCTGGCATCCCTCGGCAGCACCCTTTGGGTGACTTGATACCACCTGATTTGCATGACTCAAGTAGGCCCAGCTGCTTGTTACTGTTCATCAGCAGCCACCCTATGAAAGCCAGTGCGGTGCATCAGTTAGAGCTTCAGATTAGGGTCTGCGAGACCCAGGTTCAGATCCCTATCTTGCGGTGGAAGCTGACTGGGTTATTTTGGACCAGTCACATACATTCAGCCTAACCAACCTCACAGGGTTGTTGTGCAGATAAAAAGGAGGAGAGAATAATGTAAGCTGTTTTGGTCCCCACTGTGGAGAAAGACTGTAATTTTCCTAGGTAGAGGCTGTGGGGGAGGGGTGTGGAGATGGAAAGTTGCAGACAGAGAGGCAGATAAAGGTAGGTTGGCTGTTGGGTGGGAAGGAAATTGTGTTGCCAACTCCAGGTTGGGAAATTCCTGGACATTTGTGGGGTGGAGCCTGGGGAGGGTGGGATTGGAGGAGGGAAGGAACTACAGATCAGTATAATGCCATAGCTGGAGGAGAAAAAGAAAAGGGGGGGCAGAAGGGAAAAAGAGTGTGAGAGAGGTAGAGGGAGACAGGAGGAAGCAAAGGTGTGAGGAATAGGATAACCATTCCGCATGTTTCTTGCGGGTCTCCACTTGTATTGTCTATTCTGACTGGCAGCAGCTTTCCCGGGTCTCAGGCAGAGGTCTTCTGCATCACCTGCTACCAGATCCTTTCAACCGGAGTGGTCCGGAACTGTACTCGTCTGCATGCAAAGCAGATGCAGAAGCCTCCTTCTTTCCCCCCTTTCTTTTTATCAGCATTAAGTGAGAGGAAACACATCCAGACCATTATTTGGCCAGATTTTTACTGTAAGGGGCTGTGGCTCTGCCAGAATACTTGATTGTGCACAGAATCTTACAGACCTAATCTCTAGCACCTCCTTGGTATAGGGAAATAACTCTTGCCAACTCAGAGGAAACGGATGGTTCATGTACCTGACCAATGGGTGCTTGCAAGAGTGAGGACTGAGGAATGACTATGCTAGGATTTCTACTGTTACTCTGGAAAGCGAGCATATTTTATAGGAACCCTGAACATACACATTTTTCTTTTGTTCTTTTCATGTAGAAACTGAGAAACATTAGAAACCCAGCACCCCACTAGAAAGGTTTCTGTTGGTGACCAGAAATAGAATCCTGGTGACCAGCCCACAAAGCCTCCAGTATGGTCTGCCACAGGAGTTACATATGTTCACAAAGCTGCTAGCCACACAGAGAGACAGCAAGTGCCCCTTTCAAAATGGTACCAGGTTGTCTCATGCTGGAATGCAGCATCAGCAGTGAAAGGGGGGGGGGGTTTACTATCAATATATATACAAACTATGCTGACTGCTCCTCTGTAAAACCTCCTTACCAGGCATTCTGTACAAACGGAGCAGGAAATAAAAAAGCTTTGCTTCACAGGCTACTTAAACAATGCCTAGATACTGAGCCCAGCCAGTGTTTGTAAACCCTTTGGTAGACAGTGAAGAACCCAAGTGACCACTGTAAATTAATATAGTATGCTGAACCATAGTATGAGAATTGGTAGAGTCAACTCTGGATAGACATAAGAACATAAGAGAAGCCAATGTTGGATCAGGCCAATGGCCCATCCAGTCCAACACTCAGTCACACAGTGGGCAAAAATACCAGGTGCCATCAGGAGGTCCATCAGTGGGGCCGGGACACTAGAAGCCTGTTGCCCCTCCTCAAGCACCAAGAATACAGAGCATCACTTGCTCCAGAGTTCTATACCTTGTGGCTAATAGCCACTGATGGATCTCTGCTCCATATGTTTATCTAATTCCCTCTTGAAGCTGTCCATGCTTGTAGCTGCCACCACCAGCACCTCCTGTGGCAGTGAATTCCATGTGTTAATCACTCTTTGGGTGAAGTAGTACTTCCTTTTATCTGTTCTAACCCAATTGCTCAGCAATTTCATTGAGTGCCCACGAGTTCTTGTATTGTGAGAAAGGGAGAAAAGTACCTCTTTCTCTACGTGCTCTATCCCATGCATAATCTTTTAAACCTCGATCATGTCACCCCTCAGTCGTCGTTTCTCCAAACTAAAGAGCCCCAAGTACTTTAACCTTTCTTCATAGGGAAAGGGTTCCAACCCATTTATCATTCTAGTTGCCATTCTCTGCACTTTTTCCAATGCTATAATATTCCTTTCGGGGTGGGAAACTCAGGGTCAAATTCATGCTCAGCCACAAAGCGAGAGTCATTATCTTGTTTCTTAGAGCGATTGTGAGGAGGGGGGAATGAGCTCTTCTAAATCACTGATTTCCCCTAAGAAGGGCAGGATGAAATTGTGTGGGGATCTCATCTTAAGTAGTTGGACCTTGACCAGCAGAAATGTTTTGTTAAGAGAAAAGGGTGCTGATTCCCCCCTCCCACTGCAGACTTCTGACACCCCTTCACACTATTTCTGGTGGTTCCCTACCCCCTGGGAGCAGCATATGGGGGGCATTTGGGGCTGCAGCAGGAAGGGAAGGTGAGGGAGTCTAGCTCTGCTGACAAAAGCCCTTTTCATCAGTGACTATTTTCCACATAATGTAAGCCAAGGTGCATGTCAGCTGTTCACACACACAGATCATCACATGACATGGCGACAGCACTTATGGTTTTTTTGGGCTGGAAATGACATCATGGCATGACTGGTTCCCAGTCAAGGGCTGGGCAACCATAGTTCACATAGCGGAACTGTTAACCAAAAGAGCTGTGATTGTTAACCAAAACTGCTTTTCCTGTGAAATTTCTCCTTAATTTGTTTATTGTTTGCTGATTCAGAATTATTTACAAAGGGTTTTTTGTTCTGTGGTATTGGAAGGGTTTTGCTATATGATACAGAATTATGACCTGCAGGTAGAAGGTAAAGGAATATTTTTACAGTGCTGTTATGTACAAGATTCCTAACATATATAATCATCTAATGTAGTAGTGTAATTTGAAAAAAAATCCAGGGAGCTTGCAAACAACAGAAATATTTTGGATCTCAGCCTCTGAGCTAGAAACGAGTACCTCTTAGCACCTCATTAGATTGTTCTGAATGTTTGCTGATCAACAAAACCCACTAGCAGATCCTGACCTATTTGAGAATGGTTGATCTATCATTAAAGCTGAAATATATAACCCTGTAGTGGTGAGGATGTGGGCATATTCTGGCAATGTCATAGCTGCCTTTCTTGTGGAGCCAGTTTGGTGTGGGGGAGCCAGTTTGGTGTGTTGGTTAAGTGCACGGACTCTAATCTGGGAGGACCGGGTTTGATTCCCCACTCCTCCACTTGCACCTGCTGGATGACCTTGGGCAAGCCATAATTCTGGCACAGCTGTTCTTGAAAAAAGAGCAGTTTCTGTCAGAGTTCTCTCAGCCCCACCTACCTCACAGGGTGTCTGTTGTGGGGAGGGGAAGGAAAAGGGGTTTGTAAGCTGCTCTGAGACTCCCTTGAGTAGTGAAGGGCGGGGTATAAATCCAATCTCCTCCTCCTCCTTCCTCTTCTTCCTCTTCTTCTTCCTCTTCTTAACATAAGAACATAAGAACATAAGAGATGCCAATGTTGGATCAGGCCAAAGGCCCATCCAGTCCAACACTCTGTATCACACAGTGGCCAGAAATACCAGTGCCATCAGGAGGTCCACCAGTGGGGCCAGGACATTAGAAGCCATCCCACTGTTGACCCCCCCAAGCACCAAGATGACAGAGCATCACTTGCCCCAGAGTCCCTATCTATACCTTGTGGCTAATAGCCACTGATGGACCTCTGCTCCATATGCTTATCTAATTCCCTTTTGAAGCCGTCCATGCTTGTAGCCACCACCACTTCCTGTGGCAGTGAATTCCAAGTGTTAATCACTCTTTGGGTGAAGAAGGACGTCCT